>NW_025533123.1:0-300000 GCF_020631705.1 Daphnia magna
GTCTCAGTGATACGAATAAAATGTAAATTATTTGATTCGATAAAACCTAAAATATTTGTTAGTTTGGAACTTACCAGCCGCGACGCCATCTCTGGAGCAGAATGAGTGTAGCTCAATTTCTTCCGTGAGAAGAGTACTTCCATTTCTACTCCTGGTAAACTTCATGGTGGTACCGAAGGGAAAAAATATTTAAAAACATCAGCGCCATCTGACGTCTGGAAGAAGCCGTCTGTTTCCGGTTTTATTTACTAAACATTTGTATCCTGTCACTGACAGTAGCAGCATAAACTAGATAAATGGCGCCCAATTGTTGTTTCTGGGATTACCAAAAGGGTTGGAGAATGAACACATTACGTTTCTCTCAGTCGTAAAGAAGCACAAACTTCCCGTCTCCCCCAATTAATTTAGATGCCTTTGTGGCGCAATTGGCTAGCGCGTTCGGCTGTTAACCGGAAGGCTGGTGGTTCGATCCCACCCAGGGGCGTAGCATAGGAGTTTTTACATATTCTTTTTATCCTCAGAGACTCCTTATGATAGGTTAAGAATCATATGTATCTTTTCCGTATACATCGTTGCCTAGTCATCAGTGGTGTACAACCATGATAACTCTACAGTTAAACAGATTATGGTTATCTTGATTAGTTATGCTACTTTGCACTCCTTTCATTGATGATGAGTAAACCTTGGGACGCGTAAAATAACAAATAAAAGGAATTTTGAATCGTCAAAACAACAAAACTACTCTCAAAACAACATGTGTACTTCATTTTCGGGAGCCTTCTGGTGGTAATCAGCTAGTTATAAACCTTGTGTGGGACCATGTGGAAAATTCACCCGACTCCCCACTTGGCGTGCCCTTTGGTTACTACTCAGACACGCAGATTGCAGTGAAATTGATAAACTTCAAAAACCGACTGTTCTCACCCAGGATCGAACTGAGGACCTTCAGCGTGTGAGGCCGACGTGATAACCCTCACACTATGAGAACACGAATTTTACCATAGGATCCTTTTTTATAAAATGGTTTTACAACCGAATCTAAGTTAACAATTTAAATAACCACATCAGAACTGTATGCAAAGGATGTCTTGTTCCCACCCAGGATCGAACTGAGGACCTTCAGCGTGTTAGGCCGACGTGATAACCACTACACTATGGGAACTGAATTTAACGCATCGATTGAAACCAAGTTTCGATTAAGACCACATGGAATTGAACGCCCAACGTGGGGCTCGAACCCACGACCCTGAGATTAAGAGTCTCATGCTCTACCGACTGAGCTAGCCAGGCACATGTTGATGGTTAACGCAAACAGAAACGATCCCAACCATTCATTGAGTATTTCTTCTGTCAAAGGAACGGTGGAGTCCTAAAGAAAAATAACAACTTAAATAATTTTTTTGTGTGTGTGTGATTCATACGTTTGATTTCCAGCAAGACATGAAACAGCTGCCTCCACATATGGAAAGGAGGTGGGTTAGACCATGATATATATCGGGAGTAGTAACGGCTGCAGAATCAGTTGAGCTACGCGTGTTAAGCTCCAGAGATGGCGTTTGCGGCTGGTTAATTGGAATTTCTGAAGAGAGGGAATGAGAGAAAGAAAGCAAAGATTCAAGGGTTAAGGTAAGGAAAGTAAACGTTTCCGAACTAAACCTTCCTCTTTATCACACGTGTCCATATGGTAGATCACGTGATACAAACTTTTACCCTAAATTTCTCCAACGATGAATTGTTAACGAATATTTCCCAAATGAGCATTGGATTCGTCTCAGTGATACGAATAAAATGTAAATTATTTGATTCGATAAAACCTAAAATATTTGTTAGTTTGGAACTTACCAGCCGCGACGCCATCTCTGGAGCAGAATGGGTGTAGCTCAATTTCTTCCGTGAGAAGAGTACTTCCATTTCTACTCCTGGTAAACTTCATGGTGGTACCGAAGGGAAAAAATATTTAAAAACATCAGCGCCATCTGACGTCTGGAAGAAGCCGTCTGTTTCCGGTTTTATTTACTAAACATTTGTATCCTGTCACTGACAGTAGCAGCATAAACTAGATAAATGGCGCCCAATTGTTGTTTCTGGGATTACTTAAAAGGGTTGGAGAATGAACACATTACGTTTCTCTCAGTCGTAAAGAAGCACAAACTTCCCGTCTCCCCCAATTAATTTAGATGCCTTTGTGGCGCAATTGGCTAGCGCGTTCGGCTGTTAACCGGAAGGCTGGTGGTTCGATCCCACCCAGGGGCGTAGCATAGGAGTTTTTACATATTCTTTTTTATCCTCAGAGACTCCTTATGATAGGTTAAGAATCATATGTATCTTTTCCGTATACATCGTTGCCTAGTCATCAGTGGTGTACAACCATGATAACTCTACAGTTAAACAGATTATGGTTATCTTGATTAGTTATGCTACTTTGCACTCCTTTCATTGATGATGAGTAAACTTGGGACGCGTAAAATAACAAATAAAAGGAATTTTGAATCGTCAAAACAACAAAACTACTCTCAAAACAACATGTGTACTTCATTTTCGGGAGCCTTCTGGTGGTAATCAGCTAGTTATAAACCTTGTGTGGGACCATGTGGAAAATTCACCCGACTCCCCACTTGGCGTGCCCTTTGGTTACTACTCAGACACGCAGATTGCAGTGAAATTGATAAACTTCAAAACCGACTGTTCTCACCCAGGATCGAACTGAGGACCTTCAGCGTGTGAGGCCGACGTGATAACCGCTACACTATGAGAACACGAATTTTACCATAGGATCCTTTTTATAAAATGGTTTTACAACCGAATCTAAGTTAACAATATAAATAACCACATCAGAACTGTATGCAAGGATGTCTTGTTCCACCCAGGATCGAACTGAGGACCTTCAGCGTGTTAGGCCGACGTGATAACCACTACACTATGGGAACTGAATTTAACGCATCGATTGAAACCAAGTTTCGATTAAGACCACATGGAATTGAACGCCCAACGTGGGGCTCGAACCCACGACCCTGAGATTAAGAGTCTCATGCTCTACCGACTGAGCTAGCCAGGCACATGTTGATGGTTAACGCAAACAGAAACGATCCCAACCATTCATTGAGTATTTCTTCTGTCAAAGGAACGGTGGAGTCCTAAAGAAAAATAACAACTTAAATAATTTTTTTGTGTGTGTGTGATTCATACGTTTGATTTCCAGCAAGACATGAAACAGCTGCCTCCACATATGGAAAGGAGGTGGGTTAGACCATGATATATATCGGGAGTAGTAACGGCTGCAGAATCAGTTGAGCTACGCGTGTTAAGCTCCAGAGATGGCGTTTGCGGCTGGTTAATTGGAATTTCTGAAGAGAGGGAATGAGAGAAAGAAAGCAAAGATTCAAGGGTTAAGGTAAGGAAAGTAAACGTTTCCGAACTAAACCTTCCTCTTTATCACACGTGTCCATATGGTAGATCACGTGATACAAACTTTTACCCTTAATTTTCCCACACGATGAATTGTTAACGAATATTTCCCAAATGAGCATTGGATTCGTCTCAGTGATACGAATAAAATGTAAATTATTTGATTCGATAAAACCTAAAATATTTGTTAGTTTGGAACTTACCAGCCGCGACGCCATCTCTGGAGCAGAATGAGTGTAGCTCAATTTCTTCCGTGAGAAGAGTACTTCCATTTCTACTCCTGGTAAACTTCATGGTGGTACCGAAGGGAAAAAATATTTAAAAACATCAGCGCCATCTGACGTCTGGAAGAAGCCGTCTGTTTCCGGTTTTATTTACTAAACATTTGTATCCTGTCACTGACAGTAGCAGCATAAACTAGATAAATGGCGCCCAATTGTTGTTTCTGGGATTACCAAAAGGGTTGGAGAATGAACACATTACGTTTCTCTCAGTCGTAAAGAAGCACAAAGTTCCCGTCTCCCCCAATTAATTTTGATGCCTTTGTGGCGCAATTGGCTAGCGCGTTCGGCTGTTAACCGGAAGGCTGGTGGTTCGATCCCCACCCAGGGGCGTAGCATAGGAGTTTTTACATATTCTTTTTTATCCTCAGAGACTCCTTATGATAGGTTAAGAATCATCTGTATCTTTTCCGTATACATCGTTGCCTAGTCATCAGTGGTGTACAACCATGATAACTCTACAGTTAAACAGATTATGGTTATCTTGATTAGTTATGCTACTTTGCACTCCTTTCATTGATGATGAGTAAACTTGGGACGCGTAAAATAACAAATTAAAGGAATTTTGAATCGTCAAAACAACAAAACTACTCTCAAAACAACATGTGTACTTCATTTTCGGGAGCCTTCTGGTGGTAATCAGCTAGTTATAAACCTTGTGTGGGACCATGTGGAAAATTCACCCGACTCCCTACTTGGCGTGCCCTTTGGTTACTACTCAGACACGCAGATTGCAGTGAAATTGATAAACTTCAAAAACCGACTGTTCTCACCCAGGATCGAACTGAGGACCTTCAGCGTGTGAGGCCGACGTGATAACCGCTACACTATGAGAACACGAATTTTACCATAGGATCCTTTTTATAAAATGGTTTTACAACCGAATCTAAGTTAACAATTTAAATAACCACATCAGAACTGTATGCAAAGGATGTCTTGTTCCCACCCAGGATCGAACTGAGGACCTTCAGCGTGTTAGGCCGACGTGATAACCACTACACTATGGGAACTGAATTTTACGCATCGATTGAAACCAAGTTTCGATTAAGACCACATGGAATTGAACGCCCAACGTGGGGCTCGAACCCACGACCCTGAGATTAAGAGTCTCATGCTCTACCGACTGAGCTAGCCAGGCACATGTTGATGGTTAACGCAAACAGAAACGATCCCAACCATTCATTGAGTATTTCTTCTGTCAAAGGAACGGTGGAGTCCTAAAGAAAAATAACAACTTAAATAATTTTTTTGTGTGTGTGTGATTTCATACGTTTGATTTCCAGCAAGACATGAAACAGCTGCCTCCACATATGGAAAGGAGGTGGGTTAGACCATGATATATATCGGGAGTAGTAACGGCTGCAGAATCAGTTGAGCTACGCGTGTTAAGCTCCAGAGATGGCGTTTGCGGCTGGTTAATTGGAATTTCTGAAGAGAGGGAATGAGAGAAAGAAAGCAAAGATTCAAGGGTTAAGGTAAAGGAAAGTAAACGTTTCCGAACTAAACCTTCCTCTTTATCACACGTGTCCATATGGTAGATCACGTGATACAAACTTTTACCCTAAATTTCTCCAACGATGAATTGTTAACGAATATTTCCCAAATGAGCATTGGATTCGTTCTCAGTGATACGAATAAAATGTAAATTATTTGATTCGATAAAACCTAAAATATTTGTTAGTTTGGAACTTACCAGGCCGCGACGCCATCTCTGGAGCAGAATGAGTGTAGCTCAATTTCTTCCGTGAGAAGAGTACTTCCATTTCTACTCCTGGTAAACTTCATGGTGGTACCGAAGGAAAAAATATTTAAAAACATCAGCGCCATCTGACGTCTGGAAGAAGCCGTCTGTTTCGGTTTTATTTACTAAACATTTGTATCCTGTCACTGACAGTAGCAGCATAAACTAGATAAATGGCGCCCAATTGTTGTTTCTGGGATTACCAAAAGGGTTGGAGAATGAACACATTACGTTTCTCTCAGTCGTAAAGAAGCACAAAGTTCCCGTCTCCCCCAATTAATTTAGATGCTTTTGTGGCGCAATTGGCTAGCGCGTTCGGCTGTTAACCGGAAGGCTGGTGGTTCGATCCCACCCAGGGGCGTAGCATAGGAGTTTTTACATATTCTTTTTTATCCTCAGAGACTCCTTATGATAGGTTAAGAATCATCTGTATCTTTTCCGTATACATCGTTGCCTAGTCATCAGTGGTGTACAACCATGATAACTCTACAGTTAAACAGATTATGGTTATCTTGATTAGTTATGTTTCTTTGCACTCCTTTCATTGATGATGAGTAAACTTGGGACGCGTAAAATAACAAATAAAAGGAATTTTGAATCGTCAAAACAACAAAACTACTCTCAAAACAACATGTGTACTTCATTTTCGGGAACCTTCTGGTGGTAATCAGCTAGTTATAAACCTTGTGTGGGACCATGTGAAAAATTCACCCGACTCCCCACTTGGCGTGCCCTTTGATTACTACTCAGACACGCAGATTGCAGTGAAATTGATAAACTTCAAAAACCGACTGTTCTCACCCAGGATCGAACTGAGGACCTTCAGCGTGTGAGGCCGACGTGATAACCGCTACACTATGAGAACACGAATTTTACCATAGGATCCTTTTTATAAAATGGTTTTACAACCGAATCTAAGTTAACAATATAAATAACCACATCAGAACTGTATGCAAAGGATGTCTTGTTCCCACCCAGGATCGAACTGAGGACCTTCAGCGTGTTAGGCCGACGTGATATCCACTACACTATGGGAACTGAATTTTATGCATCGATTGAAACCAAGTTTCGATTAAGACCACATGGAATTGAACGCCCAACGTGGGGCTCGAACCCACGACCCTGAGATTAAGAGTCTCATGCTCTACCGACTGAGCTAGCCAGGCACATGATGATGGTTAACGCAAACAGAAACGATCCCAACCATTCATTGAGTATTTCTTCTGTCAAAGGAACGGTGGAGTCCTAAAGAAAAATAACAACTTAAATAATTTTTTTGTGTGTGTGTGATTCATACGTTTGATTTCCAGCAAGACATGAAACAGCTGCCTCCACATATGGAAAGGAGGTGGGTTAGACCATGATATATATCGGGAGTAGTAACGGCTGCAGAATCAGTTGAGCTACGCGTGTTAAGCTCCAGAGATGGCGTTTGCGGCTGGTTAATTGGAATTTCTGAAGAGAGGGAATGAGAGAAAGAAAGCAAAGATTCAAGGGTTAAGGTAAGGAAAGTAAACGTTTCCGAACTAAACCTTCCTCTTTATCACACGTGTCCATATGGTAGATCACGTGATACAAACTTTTACCCTAAATTTCTCCAACGATGAATTGTTAACGAATATTTCCCAAATGAGCATTGGATTCGTCTCAGTGATACGAATAAAATGTAAATTATTTGATTCGATAAAACCTAAAATATTTGTTAGTTTGGAACTTACCAGCCGCGACGCCATCTCTGGAGCAGAATGAGTGTAGCTCAATTTCTTCCGTGAGAAGAGTACTTCCATTTCTACTCCTGGTAAACTTCATGGTGGTACCGAAGGGAAAAATATTTAAAAACATCAGCGCCATCTGACGTCTGGAAGAAGCCGTCTGTTTCCGGTTTTATTTACTAAACATTTGTATCCTGTCACTGACAGTAGCAGCATAAACTAGATAAATGGCGCCCAATTGTTGTTTCTGGGATTACCAAAAGGGTTGGAGAATGAACACATTACGTTTCTCTCAGTCGTAAAGAAGCACAAAGTTCCCGTCTCCCCAATTAATTTAGATGCCTTTGTGGCGCAATTGGCTAGCGCGTTCGGCTGTTAACCGGAAGGCTGGTGGTTCGATCCCACCCAGGGGCGTAGCATAGGAGTTTTTACATATTCTTTTTTATCCTCAGAGACTCCTTATGATAGGTTAAGAATCATCTGTATCTTTTCCGTATACATCGTTGCCTAGTCATCAGTGGTGTACAACCATGATAACTCTACAGTTAAACAGATTATGGTTATCTTGATTAGTTATGCTACTTTGCACTCCTTTCATTGATGATGAGTAAACTTGGGACGCGTAAAATAACAAATAAAAGGAATTTTGAATCGTCAAAACAACAAAACTACTCTCAAAACAACATGTGTACTTCATTTTCGGGAGCCTTCTGGTGGTAATCAGCTAGTTATAAACCTTGTGTGGGACCATGTGGAAAATTCACCCGACTCCCCACTTGGCGTGCCCTTTGGTTACTACTCAGACACGCAGATTGCAGTGAAATTGATAAACTTCAAAAACCGACTGTTCTCACCCAGGATCGAACTGAGGACCTTCAGCGTGTGAGGCCGACGTGATAACCGCTACACTATGAGAACACGAATTTTACCATAGGATCCTTTTTATAAAATGGTTTTACAACCGAATCTAAGTTAACAATATAAATAACCACATCAGAACTGTATGCAAAGGATGTCTTGTTCCCACCCAGGATCGAACTGAGGACCTTCAGCGTGTTAGGCCGACGTGATAACCACTACACTATGGGAACTGAATCTTACGCATCGATTGAAACCAAGTTTCGATTAAGACCACATGGAATTGAACGCCCAACGTGGGGCTCGAACCCACGACCCTGAGATTAAGAGTCTCATGCTCTACCGACTGAGCTAGCCAGGCACATGTTGATGGTTAACGCAAACAGAAACGATCCCAACCATTCATTGAGTATTTCTTCTGTCAAAGGAACGGTGGAGTCCTAAAGAAAAATAACAACTTAAATAATTTTTTTGTGTGTGTGTGATTCATACGTTTGATTTCCAGCAAGACATGAAACAGCTGCCTCCACATATGGAAAGGAGGTGGGTTAGACCATGATATATATCGGGAGTAGTAACGGCTGCAGAATCAGTTGAGCTACGCGTGTTAAGCTCCAGAGATGGCGTTTGCGGCTGGTTAATTGGAATTTCTGAAGAGAGGGAATGAGAGAAAGAAAGCAAAGATTCAAGGGTTAAGGTAAGGAAAGTAAACGTTTCCGAACTAAACCTTCCTCTTTATCACACGTGTCCATATGGTAGATCACGTGATACAAACTTTACCCTAAATTTCTCCAACGATGAATTGTTAACGAATATTTCCCAAATGAGCATTGGATTCGTCTCAGTGATACGAATAAAATGTAAATTATTTGATTCGATAAAACCTAAAATATTTGTTAGTTTGGAACTTACCAGCCGCGACGCCATCTCTGGAGCAGAATGAGTGTAGCTCAATTTCTTCCGTGAGAAGAGTACTTCCATTTCTACTCCTGGTAAACTTCATGGTGGTACCGAAGGGAAAAAATATTTAAAAACATCGGCGCCATCTGACGTCTGGAAGAAGCCGTCTGTTTCCGGTTTTATTTACTAAACATTTGTATCCTGTCACTGACAGTAGCAGCATAAACTAGATAAATGGCGCCCAATTGTTGTTTCTGGGATTACCAAAAGGGTTGGAGAATGAACACATTACGTTTCTCTCAGTCGTAAAGAAGCACAAAGTTCCCGTCTCCCCCAATTAATTTTGATGCCTTTGTGGCGCAATTGGCTAGCGCGTTCGGCTGTTAACCGGAAGGCTGGTGGTTCGATCCCACCCAGGGGCGTAGCATAGGAGTTTTTACATATTCTTTTTTATCCTCAGAGACTCCTTATGATAGGTTAAGAATCATCTGTATCTTTTCCGTATACATCGTTGCCTAGTCATCAGTGGTGTACAACCATGATAACTCTACAGTTAAACAGATTATGGTTATCTTGATTAGTTATGCTACTTTGCACTCCTTTCATTGATGATGAGTAAACTTGGGACGCGTAAAATAACAAATAAAAGGAATTTTGAATCGTCAAAACAACAAAACTACTCTCAAAACAACATGTGTACTTCATTTTCGGGAGCCTTCTGGTGGTAATCAGCTAGTTATAAACCTTGTGTGGGACCATGTGGAAAATTCACCCGACTCCCCACTTGGCGTGCCCTTTGGTTACTACTCAGACACGCAAATTGCAGTGAAATTGATAAACTTCAAAAACCGACTGTTCTCACCCAGGATCGAACTGAGGACCTTCAGCGTGTGAGGCCGACGTGATAACCGCTACACTATGAGAACACGAATTTTACCATAGGATCCTTTTTATAAAATGGTTTTACAACCGAATCTAAGTTAACAATATAAATAACCACATCAGAACTGTATGCAAAGGATGTCTTGTTCCCACCCAGGATCGAACTGAGGACCTTCAGCGTGTTAGGCCGACGTGATAACCACTACACTATGGGAACTGAATCTTACGCATCGATTGAAACCAAGTTTCGATTAAGACCACATGGAATTGAACGCCCAACGTGGGGCTCGAACCCACGACCCTGAGATTAAGAGTCTCATGCTCTACCGACTGAGCTAGCCAGGCACATGTTGATGGTTAACGCAAACAGAAACGATCCCAACCATTCATTGAGTATTTCTTCTGTCAAAGGAACGGTGGAGTCCTAAAGAAAAATAACAACTTAAATAATTTTTTTGTGTGTGTGTGATTCATACGTTTGATTTCCAGCAAGACATGAAACAGCTGCCTCCACATATGGAAAGGAGGTGGGTTAGACCATGATATACATCGGGAGTAGTAACGGCTGCAGAATCAGTTGAGCTACGCGTGTTAAGCTCCAGAGATGGCGTTTGCGGCTGGTTAATTGGAATTTCTGAAGAGAGGGAATGAGAGAAAGAAAGCAAAGATTCAAGGGTTAAGGTAAGGAAAGTAAACGTTTCCGAACTAAACCTTCCTCTTTATCACACGTGTCCATATGGTAGATCACGTGATACAAACTTTTACCCTAAATTTCTCCAACGATGAATTGTTAACGAATATTTCCCAAATGAGCATTGGATTCGTCTCAGTGATACGAATAAAATGTAAATTATTTGATTCGATAAAACCTAAAATATTTGTTAGTTTGGAACTTACCAGCCGCGACGCCATCTCTGGAGCAGAATGAGTGTAGCTCAATTTCTTCCGTGAGAAGAGTACTTCCATTTCTACTCCTGGTAAACTTCATGGTGGTACCGAAGGGAAAAAATATTTAAAAACATCAGCGCCATCTGACGTCTGGAAGAAGCCGTCTGTTTCCGGTTTTATTTACTAAACATTTGTATCCTGTCACTGACAGTAGCAGCATAAACTAGATAAATGGCGCCCAATTGTTGTTTCTGGGATTACCAAAAGGGTTGGAGAATGAACACATTACGTTTCTCTCAGTCGTAAAGAAGCACAAAGTTCCCGTCTCCCCCAATTAATTTAGATGCTTTTGTGGCGCAATTGGCTAGCGCGTTCGGCTGTTAACCGGAAGGCTGGTGGTTCGATCCCACCTAGGGGCGTAGCATAGGAGTTTTTACATATTCTTTTTTATCCTCAGAGACTCCTTATGATAGGTTAAGAATCATCTGTATCTTTTCCGTATACATCGTTGCCTAGTCATCAGTGGTGTACAGTATCCTGCACAAAAATCCGAACACCGATTTAATTTTTTAAAGCCACCTATTGGCGGAGTAAAGGGTTTTTTGTTTGTTTTTCTTTAAGAGGGAGGGTAGACGGGGTGACGGACACATAAGGCAGGGTTGGGTAAGTCTAGAATTTTTTTTTATGCCTTAAGCTATTACGCTTTAAGGCAAGTAACAGGTCGGGACATTTTGCAACCCCCAGGGTGATGTGTTTTTTTTAAACGACAGTTGGAAATGTTGGATTTAGGCTCTGTAATATTCTTTACCCAAAATAAATTACACAGCTGCCTGTGCACAATTTTGTCGATACTGTTGGCATATGTGTAGAGCCTCTAATTGCGACGGCGGAATTCAGTGTTCGATTCTCGATAAAGAATTGCAATATATTAGGTATCTTTATAATATTCTTCATTCGCATATGCTGGGAATATTATTTTTCTTAGAACGAAATAAATTATTATTTTTTTAAGTTATTTAATAAACAAAAAAAAGCACATATAGCTCAATGAAAATTTGTTTTATATATGAACGAGAATTCCTCGTAAGATAACCACAATAATTTATCACCTCAACCGGAATCGAACACCGATCTCCAGCATCACATTCAGAAACGCTACACCTACGCCATTGATAACGACGTAAACATTTACAGGCAGCTGGAAGATAAGCTAAATTGTTTCGGTAAGCAACATTACCAAGCCCAAGCCCTAAATTTCCAACTGTCGTTTAAAAAAACACACCACCCTGGGGGTTGCAAAAATGTCCTGACCTGTAACTTGCCTTAAAGCATAATACCTTAAGGCATTTTTTTTTTAATGTCTAGACTTACCCAACCCTGTCCTGTCGTGTCCATCACCCTTAACCCTTCCCCTTAAAAAAAACAAAAAACCCGCTACGCCGCCAATAGGTGGCTTAAAAAAATTAAATCGGTGTTCGGATTTTTGTGCAGGATACTGTACAACCATGATAACAAGGGGTTCGACACTCAAAAAATACCCACACGCATGTCCCTAAAAAAAATATAAAAACGCGCGAAACGGTTTTTTCCTCCCTCTTTTACCAGATTTTCTTATTGTTTTCTTGCCTCCAAAAATTTCCATAACCACTTTTTGTCTTCCAAATTCCCAGCTTCTTCCCCAAAAAGTGGAAAATAACTTTTTATTCTCCATTTTTACTTTTTTTCGCTTTTCCCCCTATTTTTCACTTTTCTAATTTTTTTGTTTTAAAATAAGAGACCAGCTGAAGTGTAGTGAGTCGGAATAGTTTATTTAGTCCCTTGATAATGTCATGTCCTTGAGAAAATTTGATAGTTGGTTAACTGTTGCATTGGTAAAAAACAATTGTTTTGAACCTTGGGCATCAAACGTAAATGTTGGAGAAGGACAACTACAAATATACGAAACACAAGGGTGAAAACCATGATGGACATGTACTTCGATTAATTTTCCCGAAAATATAGATTGATTTATATCTAGTTTATACCATATGCAGAGTACCCCAACCTCATGGTCTTTTTGATCAACTATCCATTCAAACATGGAAATAGATTTTTTAGTGCTGTTAAAGTATGCAAAAGAGAGAACTCGCCCCAAAAAAAAACCATTCCCTTCCAAATTCCGAAAAAGACACCAGTCTCCAATTTGTACAACTTTTCGAGTTGAAACAGAAGTTATTTTTAATTTTCTTCTTTCGGAAAAATTTGCCAACTGCATGACTCGTAAAGTGCGATCATTGCTTAATCGCCGAACTGAATTTTCACAAAACCACACGACCGCGCTTTTTTTAACGACAATTTGCGATCCATTATTACAAATGATACTAGCAAAAGCGCTAGACTCAAGCTGGCGAGAAACCAAATGAGAAAAATCTCTTAGCTGGGCCATTCCAAGAGACTTCAGTACATCTATGTCATATTCATCACCCGCGTCAGGACATGGCTGGACGTTTTCCTCGACCGCTGTTTCTTCTGCACCGGAGTCATCCAACTCCAACAGCAAGTTGCTATCAATCAATGCTGCAGGGTGTTCCTTATCTTTTCGAGACACATTGATTCGTTGAACTAGTTCTTGATTGAACATAAATTTCTTTTTCCTCTCATTTTCACACCTAAAAATCCAATCATATAAGAATATTACAAAATGTTTTATTGTCTCGAGAATTTTTTTACCTAATAATTGAAACTGATGGTCAACATCTACCATGGCCTTGCGAATTATACGTTCGATTTCCTCATCGGAGGGTAAATGAGAAGGAAGATTGAAAGAAATATTTTTGCCATCGTCTTGGCTCTGGTCTTCAAAAGCATGAGTAAACCTCGGGAAATAAACTCCATCGTTTTCTCCTTCTCCCAGAAGTTGGTTTGCGGCATCCGCTCTCTCGCTACGACTGAAAAAACCTTTTCCACTTAAATTTACTTGGGTCGATTCTGTTGAAGTCAACGACCGGACAAGTCGAAAAAAAGATTCGCAGCTCTGACTCCCAAAATGCCACGGCCGAAACAGATGAGGAGTTCCATTCTCTCTTAGTCTCCTTGATATGAGGACTAAGGAGTGGGCATTTATCTCAACACACATGTACGCGTTGAGGGTGATGAAATTAATATCTAGTTTGTATCCGTTTTCTTGAAGCCAATGTCGCCAATACCGTAAAGCGAGACAAGAATACCATATTCCATATATTCTGTCTAGTGGTGATAAGCTTTTATCCAAATAACTTGCTGTTATTAGTCTCATTAGCTTAAGATAGAAGCACGTTACTTCTGAACCTGATGAAATAATATACATACAACAAGATATATAGTTGACGTCAGACCATTCACAATTTTCTATTTTCTAACTATGATTTTATAAAAAAGTTATACCTGCTACTTTGTCGCACAGAATATCAGTGACACAAGGGTCACACAGTCTTCTTACAGCATCGTAATTCATTTTGTCGTGCAAATTTAGATCACCATTTTTTAAGTGGTGCTGCCCTTTGGTAACTTCTGTTAAGAGTTGTTCAAGGTCAGACACCGAAGCAATCCCTTTACCTATTGTGAGAAATGTAGCTCGGTCTCTTTTCAGTAACCGCGTTCGAAATTTTGCGCCTGTATGCGAACAATTGAAAATAAGCTCCGTCTGCATTATAAATACTAAGAAAATGTTCGGCGTTCGGAATTGTACCTATGTGAACTGTGTCTTGTACTGGCACTGCACTGTTTATTACATCGGCGGCGAAAAAAATCCCATTGTCGTTTCAGTAGCCAACCCGTTTCGTCAGCTATTTGTTGTGCTGCATAAAGAGAAAATACTTGCCATCACATTATTTTACTTTTCTTAAAATAACTACTTATATACCGTACCGCTTCTGCCTTTTTTTTGTCGTGAGAGACGGGGGGAAGCGCACCTAAATTCAAAACTTGGCGCATCATTTTCATTTCTCTACTGTCTCCGTCTGCGGAATATGTAAGCATTCGGATTCCCAACTTGTTTAGTTCGGCTTCAATATAATTAGCCCTGTGCTTAACATCGTCTGCCGTAAATCTGTTGTTTGAACAGAAAGAAGCAATCCGGATAGCCGGGATTTGCTCATCCATGGTTTGCGCCATAACAGTGATAACCACAGCTGCACGTTCATATTTTTCGAATAAATTAACAATATCCTCGGCGGTCCTGACAGAAGAAGCTAGCGAATCGGGAAATCCTGCGAATATTTAGTTTTAATGAAAACATTCATAATACATAGAAAAGAACAGAAAATTAATACCATTGCATCGCAGCGGAAGACTAAATCCAATGACTCTGTTTGTCCTTTTATCGTATTCTCTCTGTCCGACGATGGCTGTTCCGTCTTCCGCAATGGAAACGACTGGTGGCAGTCTATGTTTATCCAAAATTTCTTTAAGTAACGCAACATTTACTTCTCCTTCGGGTACTGATTTGTGAAACGAGGATAATTTTCTCTCAATAGTTCTGCAACTAGGAAATATTCCTTCAAAATTAGCACTTAACACTTCATAAAATTTACGACCACCCTGAATATAACTGTACATGGCAAAATGTAATAGTCCAATATCCTTGTCGTAACGATATCCACCAGGTTTTTTTTTAATTTGAACGCTAGCTTGAATGTTCAAGCGTTGAAGCAATGTTCTTCTTGAGCTTGAGTCTTTTGATTGCGTTTTCTGGACAGAGTACGACTCACTACTGCTGTCCGTTACTGAAAACCTGGCTCTCATTAGAAGGCAAGTTAGAAGGTTCCGACCCGACAGTTTCTGATGAAGATGCTCCGGAGCAAAGTCTATTAGGTTGTGATTGTGAAATTTGGGCTTGATTACTTTGACCACTGGTTCCTGGGGTTGCCCCATGACTTGTAGCATCATGACCGTGCTTCCTTTTGTGGAAATTATTGATGTGATTCACATAAGCAGAAAATTTCCAGCCGACATGTTTGTCACCATTTACGTTAAACGGCGCTATTTTACACGTAGAACAAGTAATTTTAGGCTGTTCGCTTTCATGATTGTCAATCGTCCATTTAATAGACGGTAAATCCCACGTATCACGAAGTTTGCTTTTGAAATCCAATTGAATAAGTATTCCTGTAACGATTTTCCCTTTCGTCTTATCACGCGTGTAGTATTTTGTGTTTCTTCAAGTGTTCCTTCTAACGTAACGTTTGTCATATCACTTTGGCCTTCTGAAACATTTGCAGCACGACTTACGACTCGCATCACAGAATCTATGGGAAGAACATTAGTAGGGCTAACTTCTTGTAATCCTCCATTCACAGGCATATCAGCCAAGCCATCAGCACTGTTATTTTTTTTCTCCCTGACTCTGATGAACTGAAGGTAGACACTCTCTTTCTTTTGCGTCCTGATGACGGTAAAATGTCATAGGAAAAGTTTTCTTGACTTCGCGCTGTTATTTTTTGAGCAGTGTCAACAACATCAGCAATTAAAGCTTTTTCTCCTGGCATAAAACTAAACTTCGAAGGAATTTTTGCAAACATTTCTCCAAAAATGCTGACTTTCTCAGCTTCGGGTAAGTCAGCAACGTAATCTACATCAGCAAGGATTGTTCTTACAAAATGTTCTAATTCAGCACAATCGGGATTTATTCGAGCCAAAGTACGAAAAGAACTATAACCGAGCTTTAATAATATGCACTTGATTTTTGGGGTAACATTTATGTCAAATTCTGTATGCAGAATAGAAAAAACACAGTTTTCCCCCATTTTCGTCACTCTTGGCACTAGATCGCAGATACAGGTGTTCAGAACCGCACGACAAAGTAGTCTACATTCAACTGAAACAAACCAAATATGCGAAAATTCTACTTTTTTTCCGAAAAGATTCATTTTTTTCACTTTTTTCAATTTTTTTTCACTTTTTTACCTCTTACTTCTCAAAGTGACGAAAAATAAATTTTTAGTCGCCACTTCCCCTTTTTTTCTCATTTGGACTATATCATATTGGGGCGTTTCAAGCATCTTTTTCTTCTCTTTTATTTGTAGAACTGATTCCCGCGCATCAAATTTTTTCATTTTCTAGTCCTTTTTTGAGTGTCGAACCCCTTGCATGATAACTCTACAGTTAAACAGATTATGGTTATCTTGATTAGTTATGCTACTTTGCACTCCTTTCATTGATGATGAGTAAACTTGGGACGCGTAAAATAACAAATTAAAGGAATTTTGAATCGTCAAAACAACAAAACTACTCTCAAAACAACATGTGTACTTCATTTTCGGGAGCCTTCTGGTGGTAATCAGCTAGTTATAAACCTTGTGTGGGACCATATGGAAAATTCACCCGACTCCCCACTTGGCGTGCCCTTTGGTTACTACTCAGACACGCAGATTGCAGTGAAATTGATAAACTTCAAAAACCGACTGTTCTCACCCAGGATCGAACTGAGGACCTTCAGCGTGTGAGGCCGACGTGATAACCGCTACACTATGAGAACACGAATTTTACCATAGGATCCTTTTTATAAAATGGTTTTACAACCGAATCTAAGTTAACAATATAAATAACCACATCAGAACTGTATGCAAAGGATGTCTTGTTCCCACCCAGGATCGAACTGAGGACCTTCAGCGTGTTAGGCCGACGTGATAACCACTACACTATGGGAACTGAATTTTACGCATCGATTGAAACCAAGTTTCGATTAAGACCACATGGAATTGAACGCCCAACGTGGGGCTCGAACCCACGACCCTGAGATTAAGAGTCTCATGCTCTACCGACTGAGCTAGCCAGGCACATGTTCATGGTTAACGCAAACAGAAACGATCCCAACCATTCATTGAGTATTTCTTCTGTCAAAGGAACGGTGGAGTCCTAAAGAAAAATAACAACTTAAATAATTTTTTTGTGTGTGTGTGATTCATACGTTTGATTTCCAGCAAGACATGAAACAGCTGCCTCCACATATGGAAAGGAGGTGGGTTAGACCATGATATATATCGGGAGTAGTAACGGCTGCAGAATCAGTTGAGCTACGCGTGTTAAGCTCCAGAGATGGCGTTTGCGGCTGGTTAATTGGAATTTCTGAAGAGAGGGAATGAGAGAAAGAAAGCAAAGATTCAAGGGTTAAGGTAAGGAAAGTAAACGTTTCCGAACTAAACCTTCCTCTTTATCACACGTGTCCATATGGTAGATCACGTGATACAAACTTTTACCCTAAATTTCTCCAACGATGAATTGTTAACGAATATTTCCCAAATGAGCATTGGATTCGTCTCAGTGATACGAATAAAATGTAAATTATTTGATTCGATAAAACCTAAAATATTTGTTAGTTTGGAACTTACCAGCCGCGACGCCATCTCTGGAGCAGAATGAGTGTAGCTCAATTTCTTCCGTGAGAAGAGTACTTCCATTTCTACTCCTGGTAAACTTCATGGTGGTACCGAAGGGAAAAAATATTTAAAAACATCAGCGCCATCTGACGTCTGGAAGAAGCCGTCTGTTTCCGGTTTTATTTACTAAACATTTGTATCCTGTCACTGACAGTAGCAGCATAAACTAGATAAATGGCGCCCAATTGTTGTTTCTGGGATTACCAAAAGGGTTGGAGAATGAACACATTACGTTTCTCTCAGTCGTAAAGAAGCACAAAGTTCCCGTCTCCCCCAATTAATTTAGATGCCTTTGTGGCGCAATTGGCTAGCGCGTTCGGCTGTTAACCGGAAGGCTGGTGGTTCGATCCCACCCAGGGGCGTAGCATAGGAGTTTTTACATATTCTTTTTTATCCTCAGAGACTCCTTATGATAGGTTAAGAATCATCTGTATCTTTTCCGTATACATCGTTGCCTAGTCATCAGTGGTATACAACCATGATAACTCTACAGTTAAACAGATTATGGTTATCTTGATTAGTTATGCTACTTTGCACTCCTTTCATTGATGATGAGTAAACTTGGGACGCGTAAAATAACAAATAAAAGGAATTTTGAATCGTCAAAACAACAAAACTACTCTCAAAACAACATGTGTACTTCATTTTCGGGAGCCTTCTGGTGGTAATCAGCTAGTTATAAACCTTGTGTGGGACCATGTGGAAAATTCACCCGACTCCCCACTTGGCGTGCCCTTTGGTTACTACTCAGACACGCATATTGCAGTGAAATTGATAAACTTCAAAAACCGACTGTTCTCACACAGGATCGAACTGAGGACCTTCAGCGTGTGAGGCCGACGTGATAACCGCTACACTATGAGAACACGAATTTTACCATAGGACCCTTTTTATAAAATGGTTTTACAACCGAATCTAAGTTAACAATATAAATAACCACATCAGAACTGTATGCAAAGGATGTCTTGTTCCCACCCAGGATCGAACTGAGGACCTTCAGCGTGTTAGGCCGACGTGATAACCACTACACTATGGGAACTGAATCTTACGCATCGATTGAAACCAAGTTTCGATTAAGACCACATGGAATTGAACGCCCAACGTGGGGCTCGAACCCACGACCCTGAGATTAAGAGTCTCATGCTCTACCGACTGAGCTAGCCAGTCACATGTTGATGGTTAACGCAAACAGAAACGATCCCAACCATTCATTGAGTATTTCTTCTGTCAAAGGAACGGTGGAGTCCTAAAGAAAAATAACAACTTAAATAATTTTTTTTGTGTGTGTGATTCATACGTTTGATTTCCAGCAAGACATGAAACAGCTGCCTCCACATATGGAAAGGAGGTGGGTTAGACCATGATATATATCGGGAGTAGTAACGGCTGCAGAATCAGTTGAGCTACGCGTGTTAAGCTCCAGAGATGGCGTTTGCGGCTGGTTAATTGGAATTTCTGAAGAGAGGGAATGAGAGAAAGAAAGCAAAGATTCAAGGGTTAAGGTAAGGAAAGTAAACGTTTCCGAACTAAACCTTCCTCTTTATCACACGTGTCCATATGGTAGATCACGTGATACAAACTTTTACCCTAAATTTCTCCAACGATGAATTGTTAACGAATATTTCCCAAATGAGCATTGGATTCGTCTCAGTGATACGAATAAAATGTAAATTATTTGATTCGATAAAACCTAAAATATTTGTTAGTTTGGAACTTACCAGCCGCGACGCCATCTCTGGAGCAGAATGAGTGTAGCTCAATTTCTTCCGTGAGAAGAGTACTTCCATTTCTACTCCTGGTAAACTTCATGGTGGTAACCGAAGGGAAAAAATATTTAAAAACATCAACGCCATCTGACGTCTGGAAGAAGCCGTCTGTTTCCGGTTTTATTTACTAAACATTTGTATCCTGTCACTGACAATAGCAGCATAAACTAGATAAATGGCGCCCAATTGTTGTTTCTGGGATTACCAAAAGGGTTGGAGAATGAACACATTACGTTTCTCTCAGTCGTAAAGAAGCACAAAGTTCCCGTCTCCCCCAATTAATTTAGATGCCTTTGTGGCGCAATTGGCTAGCGCGTTCGGCTGTTAACCGGAAGGCTGGTGGTTCGATCCCACCCAGGGGCGTAGCATAGGAGTTTTTACATATTCTTTTTTATCCTCAGAGACTCCTTATGATAGGTTAAGAATCATCTGTATCTTTTCCGTATACATCGTTGCCTAGTCATCAGTGGTGTACAACCATGATAACTCTACAGTTAAACAGATTATGGTTATCTTGATTAGTTATGCTACTTTGCACTCCTTTCATTGATGATGAGTAAACTTGGGACGCGTAAAATAACAAATAAAAGGAATTTTGAATCGTCAAAACAACAAAACTACTCTCAAAACAACATGTGTACTTCATTTTCGGGAGCCTTCTGGTGGTAATCAGCTAGTTATAAACCTTGTGTGGGACCATGTGGAAAATTCACCCGACTCCCCACTTGGCGTGCCCTTTGGTTACTACTCAGACACGCAAATTGCAGTGAAATTGATAAACTTCAAAAACCGACTGTTCTCACCCAGGATCGAACTGAGGACCTTCAGCGTGTGATGCCGACGTGATAACCGCTACACTATGAGAACACGAATTTTACCATAGGATCCTTTTTATAAAATGGTTTTACAACCGAATCTAAGTTAACAATATAAATAACCACATCAGAACTGTATGCAAAGGATGTCTTGTTCCCACCCAGGATCGAACTGAGGACCTTCAGCGTGTTAGGCCGACGTGATAACCACTACACTATGGGAACTGAATTTTACGCATCGATTGAAACCAAGTTTCGATTAAGACCACATGGAATTGAACGCCCAACGTGGGGCTCGAACCCACGACCCTGAGATTAAGAGTCTCATGCTCTACCGACTGAGCTAGCCAGGCACATGTTGATGGTTAACGCAAACAGAAACGATCCCAACCATTCATTGAGTATTTCTTCTGTCAAAGGAACGGTGGAGTCCTAAAGAAAAATAACAACTTAAATAATTTTTTTTGTGTGTGTGATTCATACGTTTGATTTCCAGCAAGACATGAAACAGCTGCCTCCACATATGGAAAGGAGGTGGGTTAGACCATGATATATATCGGGAGTAGTAACGGCTGCAGAATCAGTTGAGCTACGCGTGTTAAGCTCCAGAGATGGCGTTTGCGGCTGGTTAATTGGAATTTCTGAAGAGAGGGAATGAGAGAAAGAAAGCAAAGATTCAAGGGTTAAGGTAAGGAAAGTAAACGTTTCCGAACTAAACCTTCCTCTTTATCACACGTGTCCATAAGGTAGATCACGTGATACAAACTTTTACCCTAAATTTCTCCAACGATGAATTGTTAACGAATATTTCCCAAATGAGCATTGGATTCGTCTCAGTGATACGAATAAAATGTAAATTATTTGATTCGATAAAACCTAAAATATTTGTTAGTTTGGAACTTACCAGCCACGACGCCATCTCTGGAGCAGAACGAGTGTAGCTCAATTTCTTCCGTGAGAAGAGTACTTCCATTTCTACTCCTGGTAAACTTGGTGGTGGTAGCCTTTGAGAAAGCCGAAAGGAACGCTATCCCTGCATGTTGGAAAAGGAACACATTTTTCTTTCCCCATTCCCTTCCTCCAAGGGGACCCCCAGAAACCTTTTAGGAAAAAAAAAGGGGGGGGGGGGGGGAAAAATATTTTATTTTTAAGAGAAAAATTTAAAAACCCCATTTTTTTTTTTTTTTGAGAGAAATAAAGACTTTAAGGAATGCATCCTTTTATTGATATGTTCATTCGCACAACACTAAGAGTTTTTCTCCGGATGGGCATAACATGTGTAATTGGGTGTTTAAAATTCTATCGATCGAAAAGTTAATTTTTAAAAGCCACTGGCGTAAACGCTCACACTTGAAGGATGGGCAAATTGGGGCAAAATTTGCTTCAAAAAACGCTTTCTTAATAGAGAAGGCTATTTGGTAAAGAAGGGAAAAAATATTTAAAAACATCAGCGCCATCTGACGTCTGGAAGAAGCCGTCTGTTTCCGGTTTTATTTACTAAACATTTGTATCCTGTCACTGACAGTAGCAGCATAAACTAGATAAATGGTGCCCAATTGTTGTTTCTGGGATTACCAAAAGGGTTGGAGAATGAACACATTACGTTTCTCTCAGTCGTAAAGAAGCACAAAGTTTCCGTTTTCCCCAATTAATTTAGATGGCTTTGTGGCGCAATTGGCTAGCGCGTTCGGCTGTTAACCGGAAGGCTGGTGGTTCCATACCACCCAGGGGCGTAGCATAGGAGTTTTTACATATTCTTTTTATCCTCAGAGACTCCTTATGATAGGTTAAGAATTATC
The DNA here is from genome assembly GCF_020631705.1 of Daphnia magna. Classification (NCBI taxonomy): domain Eukaryota; kingdom Metazoa; phylum Arthropoda; class Branchiopoda; order Diplostraca; family Daphniidae; genus Daphnia; species Daphnia magna. Next base: position 22,442 of record NW_025533123.1, read on the forward strand.
TGTATCTTTTCCGTATACATCGTTGCCTAGTCATCAGTGGTGTACAACCATGATAACTCTACAGTTAAACAGATTATGGTTATCTTGATTAGTTATGCTACTTTGCACTCCTTTCATTGATGATGAGTAAACTTGGGACGCGTAAAATAACAAATTAAAGGAATTTTGAATCGTCAAAACAACAAAACTACTCTCAAAACAACATGTGTACTTCATTTTCGGGAGCCTTCTGGTGGTAATCAGCTAGTTATAAAGCCTTGTGTGGGACCATATGGAAAATTCACCCGACTCCCCACTTGGCGTGCCCTTTGGTTACTACTCAGACACGCAGATTGCAGTGAAATTGATAAACTTCAAAAACCGACTGTTCTCACCCAGGATCGAACTGAGGACCTTCAGCGTGTGAGGCTGACGTGATAACCGCTACACTATAAGAACACGAATTTTACCATAGGATCCTTTTTATAAAATGGTTTTACAACCGAATCTAAGTTAACAATATAAATAACCACATCAGAACTGTATGCAAAGGATGTCTTGTTCCCACCCAGGATCGAACTGAGGACCTTCAGCGTGTTAGGCCGACGTGATAACCACTACACTATGGGAACTGAATTTTACGCATCGATTGAAACCAAGTTTCGATTAAGACCACATGGAATTGAACGCCCAACGTGGGGCTCGAACCCACGACCCTGAGATTAAGAGTCTCATGCTCTACCGACTGAGCTAGCCAGGCACATGTTCATGGTTAACGCAAACAGAAACGATCCCAACCATTCATTGAGTATTTCTTCTGTCAAAGGAATGGTGGAGTCCTAAAGAAAAATAACAACTTAAATAATTTTTTTTGTTGTGTGTGATTCATACGTTTGATTTCCAGCAAGACATGAAACAGCTGCCTCCACATATGGAAAGGAGGTGGGTTAGACCATGATATATATCGGGAGTAGTAACGGCTGCAGAATCAGTTGAGCTACGCGTGTTAAGCTCCAGAGATGGCGTTTGCGGCTGGTTAATTGGAATTTCTGAAGAGAGGGAATGAGAGAAAGAAAGCAAAGATTCAAGGGTTAAGGTAATGAAAGTAAACGTTTCCGAACTAGCCCTTCCTCTTTATCACACGTGTCCATAAGGTAGATCACGTGATACAAACTTTTACCCTAAATTTCTCCAACGATGAATTGTTAAACGAATATTTCCCAAATGAGCATTGGATTCGTCTCAGTGATACGAATAAAATGTAAATTATTTGATTCGATAAAACCTAAAATATTTGTTAGTTTGGAACTTACCAGCCACGACGCCATCTCTGGAGCAGAATGAGTGTAGCTCAATTTCTTCCGTGAGAAGAGTACTTCCATTTCTACTCCTGGTAAACTTCATGGTGGTACCGAAGGGAAAAAATATTTAAAAACATCAGCGCCATCTGACGTCTGGAAGAAGCCGTCTGTTTCCGGTTTTATTTACTAAACATTTGTATCCTGTCACTGACAGTAGCAGCATAAACTAGATAAATGGTGCCCAATTGTTGTTTCTGGGATTACCAAAAGGGTTGGAGAATGAACACATTACGTTTCTCTCAGTCGTAAAGAAGCACAAAGTTCCCGTCTCCCCCAATTAATTCAGATGCCTTTGTGGCGCAATTGGCTAGCGCGTTCGGCTGTTAACCGGAAGGCTGGTGGTTCGATCCCACCCAGGGGCGTAGCATAGGAGTTTTTACATATTCTTTTTTATCCTCAGAGACTCCTTATGATAGGTTAAGAATCATCTGTATCTTTTCCGTATACATCGTTGCCTAGTCATCAGTGGTGTACAACCATGATAACTCTACAGTTAAACAGATTATGGTTATCTTTATTAGTTATGCTACTTTGCACTCCTTTCATTGATGATGAGTAAACTTGGGACGCGTAAAATAGCAAATTAAAGGAATTTTGAATCGTCAAAACAACAAAACTACTCTAAAAACAACATGTGTACTTCATTTTCGGGAGTCTTCTGGTGGTAATCAGCTAGTTAAAAACCTTGTGCGGGACCATATGGAAAATTCACCCGACTCCCCACTTGGCGTGCCCTTTGGTTACTACTCAGACACGCAGATTGCAGTGAAATTGATAAACTTCAAAAACCGACTGTTCTCACCCAGGATCGAACTGAGGACCTTCAGCGTGTGAGGCCGACGTGATAACCGCTACACTATGAGAACACGAATTTTACCATAGGATCCTTTTTATAAAAGGGTTTTACAACCGAATCTAAGTTAACAATATAAATAACCACATCAGAAATGTATGCAAAGGATGTCTTGTTCCCACCCAGGATCGAACTGAGGACCTTCAGCGTGTTAGGCCGACGTGATAACCACTACACTATGGGAACTGAATTACACGCATTGATTGAAACCAAGTTTCGATTAAGACCACATGGAATTGAACGCCCAACGTGGGGCTCGAACCCACGACCCTGAGATTAAGAGTCTCATGCTCTACCGACTGAGCTAGCCAGGCACATGTTAATGGTTAACGCAAACAAAAACGATCCCAACAATCCATTGAGTATTTCTTCTGTCAAAGGAATGGTGGAGTCCTAAAGAAAAATAACAACTTAAATAAATTTTTTTTGTGTGTGATTCATACGTTTGATTCCCAGCAAGACATGAAACAGCTGCCTCCACATATGGAAAGGAGGTGGGTTAGACCATGATGTATATCGGGAGTAGTAACGGCTGCAGAATCAGTTGAGCTACGCGTGTTAAGCTCCAGAGATGGCGTTTGCGGCTGGTTAATTGGAATTTCTGAAGAGAGGGAATGAGAGAAAGAAAGCAAAGATTCAAGGGTTAAGGTAATGGAAAGTAAACGTTTCCGAACTAGCCCTTCCTCTTTATCACACGTGTCCATAAGGTAGATCACGTGATACAAACTTTTACCCTAAATTTCTCCAACGATGAATTGTAAACGAATATTTCCCAAATGAGCATTGGATTCGTCTCAGTGATACGAATAAAATGTAAATTATTTGATTCGATCAAACCTAAAATATTTGTTAGTTTGGAACTTACCAGCCACGACGCCATCTCTGGAGCAGAACGAGTGTAGCTCAATTTCTTCCGTGAGAAGAGTACTTCCATTTCTACTCCTGGTAAACTTGATGGTGGTAACGAAGGGAAAAAATATTTAAAAACATCAGCGCCATCTGACGTCTGGAAGAAGCCGTCTGTTTCCGGTTTTATTTACTAAACATTTGTATCCTGTCACTGACAGTAGCAGCATAAACTAGATAAATGGTGCCCAATTGTTGTTTCTGGGATTACCAAAAGGGTTGGAGAATGAACACATTACGTTTCTCTCAGTCGTAAAGAAGCACAAAGTTTCCCGTTTCCCCCAATTAATTCAGATGCCTTTGTGGAGCAATTGGCTAGCGCGTTCGGCTGTTAACCGGAAGGCTGGTGGTTCGATCCCACCCAGGGGCGTAGCATAGGAGTTTTTACATATTCTTTTTTATCCTTAGAGACTCCTTATGATAGGTTAAGAATCATCTGTATCTTTTCCGTATACATCGTTGCCTAGTCATCAGTGGTGTACAACCATGATAACTCTACAGTTAAACAGATTATGGTTATCTTTATTAGTTATGCTACTGTAAAGCATCCTCCCTCTCGGGTGGATGACTTTACGGATTAAGACAAATATATGAATACGGAACTCGGAGACGTTTACCCACAATGATGACAGTGTATTATTAGACTAGGGCCATAAGAATTACACGGGAAAGAACATACAATATAACAAGAAAGGGAATAACGAGCCAAACCATAATTACCAACAGAATAAGTGCAATTTGGAAGCTTACCGATGTAGCGCGAGCGTTACGGAGCGCACGTTGGTAAAACGATACGAAGTGGCTCGTGGTAGCGGAGCGGAACACGGCGAAAACAGACACGAAATGGACACGATTGGAAATACAATTCAGATAGGCACTTACGGAAACAGGTAGTCAGAGAAACACTTGAAGAGAAAACACTAAGGCAAGTTAGATGTCGAACTAGTGTTGTTGAAGGCAACTGAACATTTAGCGAGCTGCTAGCTGTCTGATCTTTCTTAGATTTTGGGTTCACCAAGAAACTTCGCATCTCGTCAAAGTGGCGTGATGCTGTTGACGTGTCGCTATGTCGCGCGTGCAGCCAATCAGAAGGTGTTTGTTTAATGGCTTGATTGGCGTCGCGCGTGCGACCAATCAAACGGATGTTTATTTAATGGCGTGATAATGCGTCGCACGTGTGACCAATCACGGAAGTTTGTTTAGTGGCGTGATAATGCGTCGCACGTGTGAGTCAGACAGCAGGTGTTCAATTAGGTCAACGCTAAGATGTCTATGACAAATGGTTACTATGCGGATTACAATAATCGAGTAATATGCAAAAGAAGAGTAAATGCAAGAGAGTAAAATGTAGACATAATTATATACCAAGGGAGAGTAAACATAATATAATAAGAATGTGGGTGTCATAATTAAATGTATTTGTAGGCCTTCGTTACATCGCTCCCGGCGGTGCGAGATTACGTCCCGTAATCAAACTGGATGCATGGCGGTGCGGTTGGTGGTTGTTGAACGAGCCTCTTCTATTGGATAGCCGCAAAATTTTCTTATGAATCGAAAGATACCCAACCAGCAGCAGATACGTAAGATGACTAGGCCGAGAATACAGAATATGCTGATGAAGAACCACATTTTAATGGTCTCCCACCAGCTGGTATAATGTATTACTCCAGCGGCTGTCACTAACACACTTGATGCGCTGGGCTGGTGATTTAACGAAAATTCGGTCGGTGGATGTTCATTCATGGCGGCTACTATATCAGCCATGACATTCATGTGGTTAAGTAGGTTGTCGTTGTAAGCAGGGTTAGTACGATGTTCATAATCGAAGAATTTTACGTCGTCGTAACGGAAGGAATGTGCCAGCGTTTGTTCCGGCAATACCACGTTAGCGTCAACTCTTTTCCAGGTGTTGTTGCGAAAAGCGTAAGGCTTATCGTTGAAGTTAACGAACCCGTTGGTCCAATAGCATGGGGAATATTTAACTAATTCCCAGCCATCGAGATTAATGGTATAATTGTTGAATTTTGGCTGTGGTCCGCATGACGTAATTACAGTTTCAAATGTGACGTTCACTGAGTTACACTTAACCACAACAGCAGTTTGTCCGAAGGCTTGTAATTTCGTGCACTGTGGTAATTTTAAATGTGAAGCGGCAAGCCAACCGTTATACTGAGCGGCTGCAATTGCTCTTTCATGTTTTGCTTTCCGGGCATCACATTCTAACCTTTGAATCATACGCACTAATTCATTTTCACGATCGGTAACACGGTCTTGAATATATTGTTGATTTGCCGCTTTGTCTAACTCTTCAGCGCTAGATGGCGCGGGAGTCTCTACGGTGATTGGCGGAAATTTTTCCATGATGGCCGCCGTTACCAGGGACAATTTTGATTGGCCGACGATGTTAAAGGCTGTAGTACGGTTGGAGCAGTGTTGTTGAGTTGGAACGCAAGGTGGCTGAGGAGTTAAATGGAAATCCAGTTGGCGGCGGTCATCCAAAAGACGAAAATATTTTTCATCTCCCAAATTCTTCGTTAGTGAGCCGGTTCCAGATTCAACAATTCGCATTGTATGTTGGGATTTTTGCGTGTACGTTTTGTCCCAGACAAGTGTAAGGTGATTGTGGGATAAGCTACCAGATTTTGCGGAAGCTTTTCCGATAGGTGTCGAAAAATCTTCATCTTCCATTTGTTGATAAAGCTGAACTTGTTCGAGCACACAATTCAGAATTTCCGAATCGATTGTTTGTAACCAGTATCCGACAATTTCCGGATCACGTCCAAAAACATATTTGTTGTCCGATAAAGTCATATGATGTTCACCACACCTTTTATTGTTTATCATGTCGTAGCACTCGGTTGGCGTCGTATCAATAGAAATTTTGTCCGGCACGATCACTAATTGGCCGAAAAAGGTCTTCGTAATACGGCGAATGTTTATCCACTGCGCGCAAATAAAACCGGGAAATTTCACCGCGGAACGTTCATCACTGTAAACGGTGTATTTCACTTGCACGGTATCGGTATTGTTTGTTTCCGGTTTGCAGTTTGAATCGGAAAATTGAATAATTCCCATATTCTTCGGTTCAGCGCAATCGCACACAGTTGTTTGGAATGCGCGCGCGCGTAGGTAGAGACACAGCAGTAGCAATAGTAACGGCATTGACGACATTACTACATGTAAAAATATACGGTAAATGACATAACAAAACAAAATGAACAGTATACTGGCCAACTTAGTCTAAGTCATCATGTGGGTTTACTAAGCTAAGATAATCAAATATGAAAAAGAAATAATGGAAGTAAACGTCAAAGTAAAAGAGAGAAAACAGCAAGAAAAAAATTCTGACGGCTTTTGAAAGGTCAACGATTTCCCGTCGGCTTTTCATCGGCAACGCCACGGCAAAATAATAGCAAAATAGGGGGTGTCGTAATATAACCGTTTTTTATGGTAGAAGGACACAATATTTTTCGAATAAATTTATATCGTTGGAACGAGGGGAAAGTGAGCTTAATTATCAAAAAGAAAGAATTGAAAAATATTGAATCATGTGGAAATGCTGACGAGAAAGAAACGTTTCAAAGTTTTACGGCGGAAAAATTTTTTCTGCCGTGGAAGGTCACGCGCATCTCTCGTTTTTTTTCTAAGTCCAATGCAGGGGAAAAGTACAAATGGGGGGAAGAAGCGGAGGGGAATAAAAATGGAATAGGGGGAGTAGAGAAAGTAGCCTTCGGCAAAAAGGGAACTTAGAATATTTTCAATATTGCTGCGGCGGGGAAGCTGCAGTAGGGAAACGAAAGGGAAAGTGAAAAACTTAGCGTATGTTGGGGTGTGTAAGAATGGAATGCGCTAGCGGTGGCGCTGTTTTATGTGTAGTGTATATGGGGAAAGTCTTTGCAGTGATAGTAAAGCTATAGAAAATCATGAAAGGGAAGTGATATATAGTGGGACTTAGAAAAATTTCAGCTGTTTCGTTCGTGTACGGATTTCTTAGAGAAGTGGGAGTTGTTAAATTGAAATGGCATACATTACTATCAAAATTTTACTTATTATTTTTTTCTTTACTTCACTTTTACCATTTCCAATGTAGTATTGCTACTGAATAATTGTAACAGATGGACTTCTAATAAATTCTACTATTTCTTTCAAGTTTTTTTCGATAAATGTCTGCTACTTCTATCGTAAAAGACTGAAATATGGGAAGTTTTGCAATTTATGGGCCTACTCAGAGAGGGAACAACTTAAATGCAAATATTTCAAAGAACACAGAGGCAAAAAGAAATAACAAATTATTTTATACTTGTTGGACACGACATTGCTTTATGGTATCCCAACGTATGGAAAGTATGTAAGAAGTTCAATCGTCTAAAGAGGTAATTTTCTTTTCCTCTATTTTTCTTTTTTTTTTTTTTTTTTTGAGAGAACTCATGTAAGTTTGTTTTTGTGTTTGTTTGTTTGTTTGTTTTTTTTCTTGTTTTTGTTTCCTTTTTTTTTTCAAGAAATTATTGTTCTCATTTTTCTTTGTTTGTTTGTTTTTTTTTTTTTTCAGAGTTCTTCTGTTTCTTTTTTTTTTTATACCTTTCCTTTGTTTTATTTTATTTTTTATTTTTCTCTACTATTAAGGGAGAGACTTACTTCTCTCTCTCACTTCTTATGTTTTTTGTTTTTTTTTTTTTTGAGATACCATAAAACAACCAATGTATTTCTATTTTATTACTACAAAGGGTACAACAAAAAAAAGAAAATCACGACGGCGATGTCATTGTTGTGGCCGCCGGTTGGTGGCCTGCGACGACTCGTCGTCTGGTAGTGCTGCTCGGCGCCATCGTCGGATCAGCAGGTCGATCCTTCTGTGTCGCCAATGCAGGAACTCCCGAGAATCGGTGCTGGGCGCTGGTGAATCCCGGTCGATGTCTGGTTGATGTTGAAGTTCGTACGGTGATACGGCAGGTGTTGATGCTGGCATCCCAGCTCTTGCCCCGGGGATGGTGATTACGAGGATGTCTCGTCCGCTTCCGTCCAATAAAGTCATTCGACCATTCCATCAGTAAAGCGAATTGGTTTTCTTCGATTTCTTTGCGGGCGTCGTCCGGTAGCATTTTGGTGTTCCGGCTTTTCTACTGACAAATCGTCCTTGGACTCTGTTGGTGGATTTTCGGACTCGTTAGTGTCGCGTGTGGAGTTGTCATCGGAAATTGGAGTGGAATGACGCTGACTTGTAGCATCGGCGCATATTTCAGCGGATGGCAACTGATTTTCTGTATTTTGATGAGATGAAACGGCGACGTCCTCTTGGCTTAACTTTCGTTGACCCATTTCTTGAGTCGGAAAATTAGTGTCAAATGGAAGGGCGTCACTGTCCAAGGTATCGTCTGGATTGTCACTGTCGGGTCCGATTTCATTTTCGAAAATATCGGTAGTCTGAGTTGCAATCGATTTGCGGAATCGATTTTCAAAATCCGATGAGTTTTCAATGGATGGACAATCTTCAGTCTTCCAAAGCATTGTTTCGTACAAAGGTTTCAAACGATTGACGTGGGTACGTTGGCATACATAGGAATTATCGGCTATATCTACTGTATTATTGGTATGTACTTTTACAACTCTATAAGGACCTTTATATTTCGAAGTGAATTTCCTACTGTCACCTTCTTTAACTACACGAATATCTAATAAAACTCTATCTCCTACGACATATTTTCTTTCTTTCGCACGTTTATTATATTGTTCACGCTGACGATTCCGTGCTTTCTCGCTTTCTTCACGGACTCGCTGAAAGCTATAGCGCAATCGATCAGCTAAATTTCCTACATAGTCGGATACAGATTTAAAAGTTTGAGGGACAGCGTCTAAAAATTCATTAATGGGAAGATTAGGGTCTCTACCGTGAACTAAATAATAAGGGGTTTCAAGTGTCGAAGAGTGAACTGAACTACGATAAGCGAATAAAACATCGTCTAACATATTTTCCCAATTTGAATGTTCTCCGTCTTTCAATTCTTTTCTTAACATCGCGGTTAGTGTCCGATTAAACCTTTCTGTCTCGCCATTACTAGCGGGATTGTAGGCCGTTGTCAATCTTTGGTCAATTTTTAATTTCTTACAAAAATAACGGAACAATTTCGAGGTGAAATTCGTTCCACGATCGGAAATAATGGCTTTAGGCATACCATGTCTTACAATTATTGTTTTATATACACATTCTGCCGTGGTTTGGGCAGTTTGGTCTTTTAGAGCAACTGCTTCCACCCAGCGACTAAAATAATCAGTAATAACTAAAATATAACTATTCCCATTAGGCGAAGCGGGAGTAATAGGGCCTAAAAAGTCCATGCCAATTACTTGGAAAGGGGCTTTAGCAATTTCATGGGGGTGCAAAAGTGCTCTATATGTGGAAGAAGTGTTAGCTATACAAGTTTCACAAGCTTGACAATATTCTAAAATATCTTTTCTCATTGTAGGCCAATAATAATGATTTTTGACCTTCAAATACGTTTTATAAAAAGCTAAATGTCCACCCATCGGTGCGTCATGTAATTCTTTTAAGACTAAATGGCGAAGCGATAAGGGTAACACTACTTGACAATTAATTTCGTTACGCTTACTATTTTTGGAAGGCACTTCGTGGCGATAAAGTGTACCTTCTATAATTTCAAAATATTCGATTTCTTTAGCCCATTCAGGTTTAGATTGGCTATTTTCCCCATTGAGTTCTCCTTTCTCTAAATAATTTCTAATGGCTACACAAAGGTCGTCTTCTAGCTGTTTTTCACAAATTAACTTAATATTATTTGGTACCGGCTGAATACTAGCTACTTTCAATCGTGATAAACAATCAGCATTTTGATGAATACGTCCAGGCCTATACTTTAATTCATAATTTGTAGCAGCTAATAGTATAGCCCATCTACCTAACCTACCGTTATTATCTTTCTGATTTTTCAGCCATTGCAAAGGACGATGGTCACTAATAATTTCAAAGGGTTTATCTAAGAGATAATGTCGGAAATGTTTAATTGCATCAATTACGGCTAATGCTTCTTTTTCAGTTGTACTGTATTTCATTTCGGCCTTGGTCAATTGTCTACTAGAGTAGGCTATTGGATGTTCTTGCCCATGCTGCATTTGAGACAGCACGGCTCCTATTCCATAATCGCATGCGTCAGTAAAAAGCAAAAATTTTTCGTTAAAATTTGGATAAGCGAGGACTGGGGAGTTACCAGAGAAGTGCGCAATTTCTCAAAGGCAACCTGTTCCTCCGTTCCCCAGGCAAAAGGTTTTCTACTTAGATCTTTATGCGTTAATCGAGTTAACGGCTTAGCTATTGAACCGAAATTTTTAATAAATCTTCTATAATATCCAGCAAGCCCAAGAAATGATCTCACTTCGTCAACAGAAGTTGGCGTTTTGTAATTCCTATCTTATCAATTTTAGCAGGATCGGGTTTAATACCGTCCGTTGAAATGACATGACCTAAATAATTTACGGAACGTTTAATAAACTGACATTTGTTAAGTTTCAATTTTAAATTTGCTTCTTTTAATAGGGTAAAAATTTCTCTGATATCTCGTAAGTGATTTTCAAAAGTGTCTGAAAAAATTATGACATCATCCAAATATACTAATGCTTTACTTCCTAAGACGTCTCTTAGTACATAATTCATTAATCGTTGAAAAGTGGCTGGTGCATTACACAAACCGAATGCCATTCTTTTAAATTCGTAAAGATTATTTTCTACAACAAAAGCGGTTTTTTCAATATCTGGATCATGAACTTGAATTTGCCAATAGCCGGAAGCTAAATCGAGAGTTGTGAAGAATTTTTTTCCGTATAATTTATCTAAAGTTTCGTCAATTCTTGGCATGGGAAAAGAATCTTTCTTTGTAATACCATTTAATTTCCTATAATCGACGCAAAATCTTATTTCTCCATTCTTTTTCTCTACTAATACCACGGGTGAAGCCCATGGGGACTGCGAATATCGAATTACATTTGCTTGAAGCATTTCTTGCACTTTGTCTTCTAATAATTTCCTTTGGTTATTCGTTACTCTATATGGGCGTTGTCGAATGGGGCCTCGTCCTTGGGTATCGATTGTGTGTTTAATAAGGTTAGTATTCCCTAGTTCGGAATCTTTTGAAGCAAACAAGTCGTGGAAGTCATTTAGTAATTTAGAGAGCGGTGCTTGAAATTCAGTGTCGACTTCTGAAATTACAATAGGCTCAGTTATTTCGTTAGGCTTAGCTTCCCGTTGATCTAAAGCTATTTTTCCGATGACATGATGAATAATTTCGATTACGCCTAATTTGGTGTTTCTTGGGATTTTGACTTGATTTAACGAATGGTTTTCAACTACAATATTATACGTTCCATCTCCCGATACTTTTCCGATAAATTCTTCAATATAAACTCCTGCCGGCAAATTTTCTACTGGTGTAAATATAAATGCGGTGTTAGGGGAAACATACGGAAATGAACCCTTTAGCTGGCCTACAATTACGAGCGACGTCTGACGAGATAGCGTCGTCTTTTTGACCGTCGTAACTGCCATTTCCGGTACCCTAAAAACAGAAGATGAGCCTTGCCCATCTCTAGCTAGATAAATGCTCTTAGTTTCTCCATCAAGCTTAAATGCGTGTTTCTGAATTGCGTCCCATCCAAGGATACAATCTTCAGAAATCCCATTTGTAATAATAAATTCTTGTTGTAAAATTGACTCTCCGTATCCAACGGGCAAAGTCACTTTTCCCAACGTATGTAACTTTTTCTCCCCTACGTCATATAAATCGAAATCAAGCTGACTGCTGATCACCTGACCTCTAGGGGGCAACTTTTTAAATAATCTCTCGTGAATAATACTTTTAGACGCGCCTGTATCAAATAATGCTTGTAACGGGACCTGGAAAATTTTTAATGGAATTCTTGGAGTTGATTCATTCGTAATGGTTGTTAATTTCGCGACTTGTCGGGATTTAAAATGAGGCTCTACATCAACTGACCCGAAGCTACAGTTGATCCCTACTGGTTTCCCTGGTTTTGAGGGGAACCTGGTATGTTAGGCCTATTGGTGCTTCTGAACTTAGGGCAATTATTAGATTTATGGCCGATGTCCCGGCAAGAATAACATATAGGCGGCTGAGCTTGTTCTAGTCCTTGACGTTGATAACGGCGACAATCTGCCTGAATATGACCGCGATAGCCACAAAAATTGCAAATTATCGACAGCTGTGTAGGCCTATTGTTGGTGTCGTTAGATGATCTCGGAAACGATGGTGTAGCGTTTGTAGGCCTATTCTGTGTGTTTGAGAATTGTCGATTGCCACTATTGTTAGGGAAGCGCGGCGGAAACGGTCTACCATTACTATACTGGTTAACAGTAGGCGTTTGAAAAGAAACTTGCTTCCTGTATGCTGCGTTTGCCGGATAAGAGACGTCGTTTTTATTTAGTTGAAGTTTTTTCACGGTTTGCATAAGCTCATTAAGTACGTCTTTAATTTCTTCGCTTTCTGTTTTCTTTTCCACGACAGGTTTATCCCCGTGGCGAATATTGGCAACTGCCTTATTCACAGCTTCTTTTTGGTCTATTATCATCTGCTTAATTTCTTTTAACTCTGCACTGCTGGTGTCTTGTGACCCGTCTATGGATCGAATAAACTCCTGTTTTTCGCGATCGGTTTCCAACGCTTCTAGTCTGAGGGCATACACCCGTGTTGCTGCAACCAGTTCGTTAAAATCTTTAAATTCCTTATATTTGACTTTTGTCTGCAATTTGGAGTCTAATCCCTCAATAAATTTTTGCATGAGAATAACTGCAAACGATTTTTCGGAATGACCTACGGGATACGCGCGTTTAAAAATTTCCTGTATACGTAGCGCGTAATCGACAACTTTTTCACCTGGCTTACGTTTGGCTTTGTTAAACTTTTGAAGATATAAATCAACATTTTCATCGCCATGAAAATGGTCAAGCAATGCTTCTTTAATTGACTCATAATCATGCGGATGTTCCTTTAAAATTGCCTGAATGACGGAAAAAGCTCTGTCCGTTAATTTAGCACGTAACATCTGAATCGTTTTTTCTTCTGACCATCCCGACCCATCTACTATACTTTCAAATGATTCTAACCAAGAGTCAAAACGAGTAATCGGGCTTCCGGTGAAAGAAGGAAGTAATTGTAACCGGGAGAAAGTATGCTGGTTATTTTGAAAATCGTCCAAATCTCTGACTGTTGCTGCTCTGGTGGGGGAAGTACAGTAGGCCATGTTGTTGTTTTGAACTGGCAATCGAAATCCTAAATTTCCCTGTTGCGAAGTCTGAGACTGTGCTGGAACGCTGCTCGTAGGCGATCGAGGTTCGCAACAACGTCTGCTGTGCTCCTGGGTGGTGTAATCAGTATGCGCGGGCGCTGGGTCGAATATCGACGACGGGCGAAGCGAATAGGGCGGTGGACGGTGTGTCGCACTGGTGTCGGTGGTTGAGGGGTTCTCTCCTCTTGATGGTGTGCTGGTTGTTGGGCCACGGGTTGTTGAGGTACGTCCTCCGCCGTATGGGACGGTAGGAACCGTTGCAATCGGACCTTGACTTGGGAGAGTGTTTGTTTGATCTCCTCTGCCAGCTGCACGTTGTTCGGGTTGACCGCTCCCGGGAAGTTGTCCAATTTCCTCAGCAACGAGTTGATTTCCGGAACTAGCGGTTCCAGCGGAGTCAGCAGGCGTAGCTCCCGCAGGTAGAAGATTAAGTTGCGGACGTCTATCAGGAACGACTGTTGATGGGTCAGTAGCTGCACTTCCAAGTGGGAGGATAACTCTCTCACTTCGTACGTTAGATGTAGGTAGCGTATTTCTCGGTGTCTGATTGAAGTTCCACAATTCTGAAAAGAGGCTAGGACTGTCTCGTGTTTCTGCGGTGTCACGCCTTGCAGTTCCGTGATGCAGTAAATTTGACTCAGCAGAAATGTTAGGAATTGTCTCGCATGTGATATGAAGATCGATGTCAGCACGGACGCTTGGGCTTCCGATTGGGTTGTTTTCTTCACCTGTGCGTGTAGTTTCACCTGTAGGATCGACGTCAGATGTCTCAGCAGAATCGTTGGTTCTGTCCACACCGTCGTTGGATTCGTTTCGGGTAAATAGTGGTTCGATAGACGGATGTCTCGAATCAACCAAATTAGCTGTACCCAGGTCTTCGGATCGGTCGACTGAAGGTCCGCTTCTCTCTCCTTCAGGCTCTTGATCGCAAGGATAAGGTACGGAATCTGGCTCGTTTTGGGCTGGAATATCTTCTGTTGATTGCTCTTGATTTTGTTGAATAGATGTCGTAGGCTCAGGTTCAGTTGATTTTCCATTCGGGGAGTTCCTCGTGAAAAACCCTAACACTGTTTTTGCTACTGAACTAGACTTAGGCGAAACTTTTGGAGGAGACTTAGCTGGAGACATACGCGCAGCAATTCTAGCAAAAATAGAGGGAGAACTCTTCCCTGAAACGGTACCAGAGGCCAAACTACCTCTGGGTTTCCGTCTGGAAACAAGATCGAGACGAGCTACGGCTTCGTACGCGCCGTTAGACCTAAGCTTACTTAACTGAGAACTAACTCTAGATGGTTGTGTACTTACAACGGAAGAAGCGGGTTCAGCATGCAACTTATCGAAATTAAGTGATCTAGCTACAGTTGGCTCACTCGGCCGGGGGACGTTAATTTGGGGCACACTGGGTTGTATGGGAGTTCGTGGAATTCTCGACCCGCCAGTAATAACATCATCATTCATTGTGGTTGAGTTCAAAAAGCGCTGCCACCATTATGTAAAGCATCCTCCCTCTCGGGTGGATGACTTTACGGATTAAGACAAATATATGAATACGGAACTCGGAGACGTTTACCCACAATGATGACAGTGTATTATTAGACTAGGGCCATAAGAATTACACGGGAAAGAACATACAATATAACAAGAAAGGGAATAACGAGCCAAACCATAATTACCAACAGAATAAGTGCAATTTGGAAGCTTACCGATGTAGCGCGAGCGTTACGGGAGCGCACGTTGGTAAAACGATACGAAGTGGCTCGTGGTAGCGAGAGCGGAACACGGAGAAAACATACACGAAATGGAGACGATTGGAAATACAATTCAGATAGGCACTTACGGAAACAGGTAGTCAGAGAAATACTTGAAGAGAAAACACTAAGGCAAGTTAGATGTCGAACTAGTGTTGTTGAAGGCAACTGAACATTTAGCGAGCTGCTAGCTGTCTGATCTTTCTTAGATTTTGGGTTCACCAAGAAACTTCGCATCTCGTCAAAGTGGCGTGATGCTGTTGACGTGTCGCTATGTCGCGCGTGCAGCCAATCAGAAGGTGTTTGTTTAATGGCTTGATTGGCGTCGCGCGTGCGACCAATCAAACGGATGTTTATTTAATGGCGTGATAATGCGTCGCACGTGTGACCAATCACGGAAGTTTGTTTAGTGGCGTGATAATGCGTCGCACGTGTGAGTCAGACAGCAGGTGTTCAATTAGGTCAACGCTAAGATGTCTATGACAAATGGTTACTATGCGGATTACAATAATCGAGTAATATGCAAAAGAAGAGTAAATGCAAGAGAGTAAAATGTAGACATAATTATATACCAAGGGAGAGTAAGCATAATATAATAAGAATGTGGGTGTCATAATTAAATGTATTTGTAGG
Organism: Daphnia magna; assembly: GCF_020631705.1. Taxonomy (NCBI): domain Eukaryota; kingdom Metazoa; phylum Arthropoda; class Branchiopoda; order Diplostraca; family Daphniidae; genus Daphnia; species Daphnia magna. Next base: position 38,230 of record NW_025533123.1, read on the forward strand.
CCTTCGTTACACTACTTTGCACTCCTTTCATTGATGATGAGTAAACTTGGGACGCGTAAAATAGCAAATTAAAGGAATTTTGAATCGTCAAAACAACAAAACTACTCTAAAAACAACATGTGTACTTCATTTTCGGGAGTCTTCTGGTGGTAATCAGCTAGTTAAAAGCCTTGTGCGGGACCATATGGAAAATTCACCCGACTCCCCACTTGGCGTGCCCTTTGGTTACTACTCAGACACGCAGATTGCAGTGAAATTGATAAACTTCAAAAACCGACTGTTCTCACCCAGGATCGAACTGAGGACCTTCAGCGTGTGAGGCCGACGTGATAACCGCTACACTATGAGAACACGAATTTTACAATAGGATCCTTTTTATAAAAGGGTTTTACAACCGAATCTAAGTTAACAATATAAATAACCACATCAGAAATGTATGCAAAGGATGTCTTGTTCCCACCCAGGATCGAACTGAGGACCTTCAGCGTGTTAGGCCGACGTGATAACCACTACACTATGGGAACTGAATTACACGCATTGATTGAAACCAAATTTCGATTAAGACCACATGGAATTGAACGCCCAACGTGGGGCTCGAACCCACGACCCTGAGATTAAGAGTCTCATGCTCTACCGACTGAGCTAGCCAGGCACATGTTAATGGTTAACGCAAACAGAAACGATCCCAACAATCCATTGAGTATTTCTTCTGTCAAAGGAATGGTGGAGTCCTAAAGAAAAATAACAACTTAAATAAATTTTTTTTGTGTGTGATTCATACGTTTGATTTCCAGCAAGACATGAAACAGCTGCCTCCACATATGGAAAGGAGGTGGGTTAGACCATGATGTATATCGGGAGTAGTAACGGCTGCAGAATCAGTTGAGCTACGCGTGTTAAGCTCCAGAGATGGCGTTTGCGGCTGGTTAATTGGAATTTCTGAAGAGAGGGAATGAGAGAAAGAAAGCAAAGATTCAAGGGTTAAGGTAATGAAAGTAAACGTTTCCGAACTAGCCCTTCCTCTTTATCACACGTGTCCATAAGGTAGATCACGTGATACAAACTTTTACCCTAAATTTCTCCGACGATGAATTGTAAACGAATATTTCCCAAATGAGCATTGGATTCGTCTCAGTGATACGAATAAAATGTAAATTATTTGATTCGATAAAACCTAAAATATTTGTTAGTTTGGAACTTACCAGCCGCGACGCCATCTCTGGAGCAGAACGAGTGTAGCTCAATTTCTTCCGTGAGAAGAGTACTTCCATTTCTACTCCTGGTAAACTTGATGGTGATAACGAAGGGAAAAAATATTTAAAAACATCAGCGCCATCTGACGTCTGGAAGAAGCCGTCTGTTTCCGGTTTTATTTACTAAACATTTGTATCCTGTCACTGACAGTAGCAGCATAAACTAGATAAATGGTGCCCAATTGTTGTTTCTGGGATTACCAAAAGGGTTGGAGAATGAACACATTACGTTTCTCTCAGTCGTAAAGAAGCACAAAGTTTCCGTTTCCCCCAATTAATTCAGATGCCTTTGTGGCGCAATTGGCTAGCGCGTTCGGCTGTTAACCGGAAGGCTGGTGGTTCGATCCCACCCAGGGGCGTAGCATAGGAGTTTTTACATATTCTTTTTATCCTTAGAGACTCCTTATGAAAGGTTAAGAATCATCTGTATCTTTTCCGTATACATCGTTGCCTAGTCATCAGTGGTGTACAACCATGATAACTCTACAGTTAAACAGATTATGGTTATCTTTATTAGTTATGCTACTTTGCACTCCTTTCATTGATGATGAGTAAACTTGGGACGCGTAAAATAGCAAATTAAAGGAATTTTGAATCGTCAAAACAACAAAACTACTCTAAAAACAACATGTGTACTTCATTTTCGGGAGTCTTCTGGTGGTAATCAGCTAGTTAAAAGCCTTGTGCGGGACCATATGGAAAATTCACCCGACTCCCCACTTGGCGTGCCCTTTGGTTACTACTCAGACACGCAGATTGCAGTGAAATTGATAAACTTCAAAAACCGACTGTTCTCACCCAGGATCGAACTGAGGACCTTCAGCGTGTGAGGCCGACGTGATAACCGCTACACTATGAGAACACGAATTTTACAATAGGATCCTTTTTATAAAAGGGTTTTACAACCGAATCTAAGTTAACAATATAAATAACCACATCAGAAATGTATGCAAAGGATGTCTTGTTCCCACCCAGGATCGAACTGAGGACCTTCAGCGTGTTAGGCCGACGTGATAACCACTACACTATGGGAACTGAATTACACGCATTGATTGAAACCAAGTTTCGATTAAGACCACATGGAATTGAACGCCCAACGTGGGGCTCGAACCCACGACCCTGAGATTAAGAGTCTCATGCTCTACCGACTGAGCTAGCCAGGCACATGTTAATGGTTAACGCAAACAGAAACGATCCCAACAATCCATTGAGTATTTCTTCTGTCAAAGGAATGGTGGAGTCCTAAAGAAAAATAACAACTTAAATAAATTTTTTTTGTGTGTGATTCATACGTTTGATTTCCAGCAAGACATGAAACAGCTGCCTCCACATATGGAAAGGAGGTGGGTTAGACCATGATGTATATCGGGAGTAGTAACGGCTGCAGAATCAGTTGAGCTACGCGTGTTAAGCTCCAGAGATGGCGTTTGCGGCTGGTTAATTGGAATTTCTGAAGAGAGGGAATGAGAGAAAGAAAGCAAAGATTCAAGGGTTAAGGTAATGAAAGTAAACGTTTCCGAACTAGCCCTTCCTCTTTATCACACGTGTCCATAAGGTAGATCACGTGATACAAACTTTTACCCTAAATTTCTCCAACGATGAATTGTAAACGAATATTTCCCAAATGAGCATTGGATTCGTCTCAGTGATACGAATAAAATGTAAATTATTTGATTCGATCAAACCTAAAATATTTGTTAGTTTGGAACTTACCAGCCGCGACGCCATCTCTGGAGCAGAACGAGTGTAGTTCAATTTCTTCCGTGAGAAGAGTACTTCCATTTCTACTCCTGGTAAACTTGATGGTGGTAACGAAGGGAAAAAATATTTAAAAACATCAGCGCCATCTGACGTCTGGAAGAAGCCGTCTATTTCCGGTTTTATTTACTAAACATTTGTATCCTGTCACTGACAGTAGCAGCATAAACTAGATAAATGGTGCCCAATTGTTGTTTCTGGGATTACCAAAAGGGTTGGAGAATGAACACATTACGTTTCTCTCAGTCGTAAAGAAGCACAAAGTTTCCGTTTCCCCCAATTAATTCAGATGCCTTTGTGGCGCAATTGGCTAGCGCGTTCGGCTGTTAACCGGAAGGCTGGTGGTTCGATCCCACCCAGGGGCGTAGCATAGGAGTTTTTACATATTCTTTTTTATCCTTAGAGACTCCTTATGATAGGTTAAGAATCATCTGTATCTTTTCCGTATACATCGTTGCCTAGTCATCAGTGGTGTACAACCATGATAACTCTACAGTTAAACAGATTATGGTTATCTTTATTAGTTATGCTACTTTGCACTCCTTTCATTGATGATGAGTAAACTTGGGACGCGTAAAATAGCAAATTAAAGGAATTTTGAATCGTCAAAACAACAAAACTACTCTAAAAACAACATGTGTACTTCATTTTCGGGAGTCTTCTGGTGGTAATCAGCTAGTTAAAAGCCTTGTGCGGGACCATATGGAAAATTCACCCGACTCCCCACTTGGCGTGCCCTTTGGTTACTACTCAGACACGCAGATTGCAGTGAAATTGATAAACTTCAAAAACCGACTGTTCTCACCCAGGATCGAACTGAGGACCTTCTGCGTGTGAGGCCGACGTGATAACCGCTACACTATGAGAACACGAATTTTACAATAGGATCCTTTTTATAAAAGGGTTTTACAACCGAATCTAAGTTAACAATATAAATAACCACATCAGAAATGTATGCAAAGGATGTCTTGTTCCCACCCAGGATCGAACTGAGGACCTTCAGCGTGTTAGGCCGACGTGATAACCACTACACTATGGGAACTGAATTACACGCATTGATTGAAACCAAGTTTCGATTAAGACCACATGGAATTGAACGCCCAACGTGGGGCTCGAACCCACGACCCTGAGATTAAGAGTCTCATGCTCTACCGACTGAGCTAGCCAGGCACATGTTAATGGTTAACGCAAACAGAAACGATCCCAACAATCCATTGAGTATTTCTTCTGTCAAAGGAATGGTGGAGTCCTAAAGAAAAATAACAACTTAAATAAATTTTTTTTGTGTGTGATTCATACGTTTGATTTCCAGCAAGACATGAAACAGCTGCCTCCACATATGGAAAGGAGGTGGGTTAGACCATGATGTATATCGGGAGTAGTAACGGCTGCAGAATCAGTTGAGCTACGCGTGTTAAGCTCCAGAGATGGCGTTTGCGGCTGGTTAATTGGAATTTCTGAAGAGAGGGAATGAGAGAAAGAAAGCAAAGATTCAAGGGTTAAGGTAATGAAAGTAAACGTTTCCGAACTAGCCCTTCCTCTTTATCACACGTGTCCATAAGGTAGATCACGTGATACAAACTTTTACCCTAAATTTCTCCAACGATGAATTGTAAACGAATATTTCCCAAATGAGCATTGGATTCGTCTCAGTGATACGAATAAAATGTAAATTATTTGATTCGATCAAACCTAAAATATTTGTTAGTTTGGAACTTACCAGCCGCGACGCCATCTCTGGAGCAGAACGAGTGTAGCTCAATTTCTTCCGTGAGAAGAGTACTTCCATTTCTACTCCTGGTAAACTTGATGGTGGTAACGAAGGGAAAAAATATTTAAAAACATCAGCGCCATCTGACGTCTGGAAGAAGCCGTCTATTTCCGGTTTTATTTACTAAACATTTGTATCCTGTCACTGACAGTAGCAGCATAAACTAGATAAATGGTGCCCAATTGTTGTTTCTGGGATTACCAAAAGGGTTGGAGAATGAACACATTACGTTTCTCTCAGTCGTAAAGAAGCACAAAGTTTCCGTTTCCCCCAATTAATTCAGATGCCTTTGTGGCGCAATTGGCTAGCGCGTTCGGCTGTTAACCGGAAGGCTGGTGGTTCGATCCCACCCAGGGGCGTAGCATAGGAGTTTTTACATATTCTTTTTTATCCTTAGAGACTCCTTATGATAGGTTAAGAATCATCTGTATCTTTTCCGTATACATCGTTGCCTAGTCATCAGTGGTGTACAACCATGATAACTCTACAGTTAAACAGATTATGGTTATCTTTATTAGTTATGCTACTTTGCACTCCTTTCATTGATGATGAGTAAACTTGGGACGCGTAAAATAGCAAATTAAAGGAATTTTGAATCGTCAAAACAACAAAACTACTCTAAAAACAACATGTGTACTTCATTTTCGGGAGTCTTCTGGTGGTAATCAGCTAGTTAAAAGCCTTGTGCGGGACCATATGGAAAATTCACCCGACTCCCCACTTGGCGTGCCCTTTGGTTACTACTCAGACACGCAGATTGCAGTGAAATTGATAAACTTCAAAAACCGACTGTTCTCACCCAGGATCGAACTGAGGACCTTCAGCGTGTGAGGCCGACGTGATAACCGCTACACTATGAGAACACGAATTTTACAATAGGATCCTTTTTATAAAAGGGTTTTACAACCGAATCTAAGTTAACAATATAAATAACCACATCAGAAATGTATGCAAAGGATGTCTTGTTCCCACCCAGGATCGAACTGAGGACCTTCAGCGTGTTAGGCCGACGTGATAACCACTACACTATGGGAACTGAATTACACGCATTGATTGAAACCAAGTTTCGATTAAGACCACATGGAATTGAACGCCCAACGTGGGGCTCGAACCCACGACCCTGAGATTAAGAGTCTCATGCTCTACCGACTGAGCTAGCCAGGCACATGTTAATGGTTAACGCAAACAGAAACGATCCCAACAATCCATTGAGTATTTCTTCTGTCAAAGGAATGGTGGAGTCCTAAAGAAAAATAACAACTTAAATAAATTTTTTTTTGTGTGTGATTCATACGTTTGATTTCCAGCAAGACATGAAACAGCTGCCTCCACATATGGAAAGGAGGTGGGTTAGACCATGATGTATATCGGGAGTAGTAACGGCTGCAGAATCAGTTGAGCTACGCGTGTTAAGCTCCAGAGATGGCGTTTGCGGCTGGTTAATTGGAATTTCTGAAGAGAGGGAATGAGAGAAAGAAAGCAAAGATTCAAGGGTTAAGGTAATGAAAGTAAACGTTTCCGAACTAGCCCTTCCTCTTTATCACACGTGTCCATAAGGTAGATCACGTGATACAAACTTTTACCCTAAATTTCTCCAACGATGAATTGTAAACGAATATTTCCCAAATGAGCATTGGATTCGTCTCAGTGATACGAATAAAATGTAAATTATTTGATTCGATCAAACCTAAAATATTTGTTAGTTTGGAACTTACCAGCCGCGACGCCATCTCTGGAGCAGAACGAGTGTAGCTCAATTTCTTCCGTGAGAAGAGTACTTCCATTTCTACTCCTGGTAAACTTGATGGTGGTAACGAAGGGAAAAAATATTTAAAAACATCAGCGCCATCTGACGTCTGGAAGAAGCCGTCTATTTCCGGTTTTATTTACTAAACATTTGTATCCTGTCACTGACAGTAGCAGCATAAACTAGATAAATGGTGCCCAATTGTTGTTTCTGGGATTACCAAAAGGGTTGGAGAATGAACACATTACGTTTCTCTCAGTCGTAAAGAAGCACAAAGTTTCCGTTTCCCCCAATTAATTCAGATGCCTTTGTGGCGCAATTGGCTAGCGCGTTCGGCTGCTAACCGGAAGGCTGGTGGTTCGATCCCACCCAGGGGCGTAGCATAGGAGTTTTTACATATTCTTTTTTATCCTTAGAGACTCCTTATGATAGGTTAAGAATCATCTGTATCTTTTCCGTATACATCGTTGCCTAGTCATCAGTGGTGTACAACCATGATAACTCTACAGTTAAACAGATTATGGTTATCTTTATTAGTTATGCTACTTTGCACTCCTTTCATTGATGATGAGTAAACTTGGGACGCGTAAAATAGCAAATTAAAGGAATTTTGAATCGTCAAAACAACAAAACTACTCTAAAAACAACATGTGTACTTCATTTTCGGGAGTCTTCTGGTGGTAATCAGCTAGTTAAAAGCCTTGTGCGGGACCATATGGAAAATTCACCCGACTCCCCACTTGGCGTGCCCTTTGGTTACTACTCAGACACGCAGATTGCAGTGAAATTGATAAACTTCAAAAACCGACTGTTCTCACCCAGGATCGAACTGAGGACCTTCAGCGTGTGAGGCCGACGTGATAACCGCTACACTATGAGAACACGAATTTTACAATAGGATCCTTTTTATAAAAGGGTTTTACAACCGAATCTAAGTTAACAATATAAATAACCACATCAGAAATGTATGCAAAGGATGTCTTGTTCCCACCCAGGATCGAACTGAGGACCTTCAGCGTGTTAGGCCGACGTGATAACCACTACACTATGGGAACTGAATTACACGCATTGATTGAAACCAAGTTTCGATTAAGACCACATGGAATTGAACGCCCAACGTGGGGCTCGAACCCACGACCCTGAGATTAAGAGTCTCATGCTCTACCGACTGAGCTAGCCAGGCACATGTTAATGGTTAACGCAAACAGAAACGATCCCAACAATCCATTGAGTATTTCTTCTGTCAAAGGAATGGTGGAGTCCTAAAGAAAAATAACAACTTAAATAAATTTTTTTTTGTGTGTGATTCATACGTTTGATTTCCAGCAAGACATGAAACAGCTGCCTCCACATATGGAAAGGAGGTGGGTTAGACCATGATGTATATCGGGAGTAGTAACGGCTGCAGAATCAGTTGAGCTACGCGTGTTAAGCTCCAGAGATGGCGTTTGCGGCTGGTTAATTGGAATTTCTGAAGAGAGGGAATGAGAGAAAGAAAGCAAAGATTCAAGGGTTAAGGTAATGAAAGTAAACGTTTCCGAACTAGCCCTTCCTCTTTATCACACGTGTCCATAAGGTAGATCACGTGATACAAACTTTTACCCTAAATTTCTCCAACGATGAATTGTAAACGAATATTTCCCAAATGAGCATTGGATTCGTCTCAGTGATACGAATAAAATGTAAATTATTTGATTCGATCAAACCTAAAATATTTGTTAGTTTGGAACTTACCAGCCGCGACGCCATCTCTGGAGCAGAACGAGTGTAGCTCAATTTCTTCCGTGAGAAGAGTACTTCCATTTCTACTCCTGGTAAACTTGATGGTGGTAACGAAGGGAAAAAATATTTAAAAACATCAGCGCCATCTGACGTCTGGAAGAAGCCGTCTGTTTCCGGTTTTATTTACTAAACATTTGTATCCTGTCACTGACAGTAGCAGCATAAACTAGATAAATGGTGCCCAATTGTTGTTTCTGGGATTACCAAAAGGGTTGGAGAATGAACACATTACGTTTCTCTCAGTCGTAAAGAAGCACAAAGTTTCCGTTTCCCCCAATTAATTCAGATGCCTTTGTGGCGCAATTGGCTAGCGCGTTCGGCTGTTAACCGGAAGGCTGGTGGTTCGATCCCACCCAGGGGCGTAGCATAGGAGTTTTTACATATTCTTTTTTATCCTTAGAGACTCCTTATGATAGGTTAAGAATCATCTGTATCTTTTCCGTATACATCGTTGCCTAGTCATCAGTGGTGTACAACCATGATAACTCTACAGTTAAACAGATTATGGTTATCTTTATTAGTTATGCTACTTTGCACTCCTTTCATTGATGATGAGTAAACTTGGGACGCGTAAAATAGCAAATTAAAGGAATTTTGAATCGTCAAAACAACAAAACTACTCTAAAAACAACATGTGTACTTCATTTTCGGGAGTCTTCTGGTGGTAATCAGCTAGTTAAAAGCCTTGTGCGGGACCATATGGAAAATTCACCCGACTCCCCACTTGGCGTGCCCTTTGGTTACTACTCAGACACGCAGATTGCAGTGAAATTGATAAACTTCAAAAACCGACTGTTCTCACCCAGGATCGAACTGAGGACCTTCAGCGTGTGAGGCCGACGTGATAACCGCTACACTATGAGAACACGAATTTTACAATAGGATCCTTTTTATAAAAGGGTTTTACAACCGAATCTAAGTTAACAATATAAATAACCACATCAGAAATGTATGCAAAGGATGTCTTGTTCCCACCCAGGATCGAACTGAGGACCTTCAGCGTGTTAGGCCGACGTGATAACCACTACACTATGGGAACTGAATTACACGCATTGATTGAAACCAAGTTTCGATTAAGACCACATGGAATTGAACGCCCAACGTGGGGCTCGAACCCACGACCCTGAGATTAAGAGTCTCATGCTCTACCGACTGAGCTAGCCAGGCACATGTTAATGGTTAACGCAAACAGAAACGATCCCAACAATCCATTGAGTATTTCTTCTGTCAAAGGAATGGTGGAGTCCTAAAGAAAAATAACAACTTAAATAAATTTTTTTTGTGTGTGATTCATACGTTTGATTTCCAGCAAGACATGAAACAGCTGCCTCCACATATGGAAAGGAGGTGGGTTAGACCATGATGTATATCGGGAGTAGTAACGGCTGCAGAATCAGTTGAGCTACGCGTGTTAAGCTCCAGAGATGGCGTTTGCGGCTGGTTAATTGGAATTTCTGAAGAGAGGGAATGAGAGAAAGAAAGCAAAGATTCAAGGGTTAAGGTAATGAAAGTAAACGTTTCCGAACTAGCCCTTCCTCTTTATCACACGTGTCCATAAGGTAGATCACGTGATACAAACTTTTACCCTAAATTTCTCCAACGATGAATTGTAAACGAATATTTCCCAAATGAGCATTGGATTCGTCTCAGTGATACGAATAAAATGTAAATTATTTGATTCGATAAAACCTAAAATATTTGTTAGTTTGGAACTTACCAGCCGCGACGCCATCTCTGGAGCAGAACGAGTGTAGCTCAATTTCTTCCGTGAGAAGAGTACTTCCATTTCTACTCCTGGTAAACTTGATGGTGGTAACGAAGGGAAAAAATATTTAAAAACATCAGCGCCATCTGACGTCTGGAAGAAGCCGTCTGTTTCCGGTTTTATTTACTAAACATTTGTATCCTGTCACTGACAGTAGCAGCATAAACTAGATAAATGGTGCCCAATTGTTGTTTCTGGGATTACCAAAAGGGTTGGAGAATGAACACATTACGTTTCTCTCAGTCGTAAAGAAGCACAAAGTTTCCGTTTCCCCCAATTAATTCAGATGCCTTTGTGGCGCAATTGGCTAGCGCGTTCGGCTGTTAACCGGAAGGCTGGTGGTTCGATCCCACCCAGGGGCGTAGCATAGGAGTTTTTACATATTCTTTTTTATCCTTAGAGACTCCTTATGATAGGTTAAGAATCATCTGTATCTTTTCCGTATACATCGTTGCCTAGTCATCAGTGGTGTACAACCATGATAACTCTACAGTTAAACAGATTATGGTTATCTTTATTAGTTATGCTACTTTGCACTCCTTTCATTGATGATGAGTAAACTTGGGACGCGTAAAATAGCAAATTAAAGGAATTTTGAATCGTCAAAACAACAAAACTACTCTAAAAACAACATGTGTACTTCATTTTCGGGAGTCTTCTGGTGGTAATCAGCTAGTTAAAAGCCTTGTGCGGGACCATATGGAAAATTCACCCGACTCCCCACTTGGCGTGCCCTTTGGTTACTACTCAGACACGCAGATTGCAGTGAAATTGATAAACTTCAAAAACCGACTGTTCTCACCCAGGATCGAACTGAGGACCTTCAGCGTGTGAGGCCGACGTGATAACCGCTACACTATGAGAACACGAATTTTACAATAGGATCCTTTTTATAAAAGGGTTTTACAACCGAATCTAAGTTAACAATATAAATAACCACATCAGAAATGTATGCAAAGGATGTCTTGTTCCCACCCAGGATCGAACTGAGGACCTTCAGCGTGTTAGGCCGACGTGATAACCACTACACTATGGGAACTGAATTACACGCATTGATTGAAACCAAGTTTCGATTAAGACCACATGGAATTGAACGCCCAACGTGGGGCTCGAACCCACGACCCTGAGATTAAGAGTCTCATGCTCTACCGACTGAGCTAGCCAGGCACATGTTAATGGTTAACGCAAACAGAAACGATCCCAACAATCCATTGAGTATTTCTTCTGTCAAAGGAATGGTGGAGTCCTAAAGAAAAATAACAACTTAAATAAATTTTTTTTGTGTGTGATTCATACGTTTGATTTCCAGCAAGACATGAAACAGCTGCCTCCACATATGGAAAGGAGGTGGGTTAGACCATGATGTATATCGGGAGTAGTAACGGCTGCAGAATCAGTTGAGCTACGCGTGTTAAGCTCCAGAGATGGCGTTTGCGGCTGGTTAATTGGAATTTCTGAAGAGAGGGAATGAGAGAAAGAAAGCAAAGATTCAAGGGTTAAGGTAATGAAAGTAAACGTTTCCGAACTAGCCCTTCCTCTTTATCACACGTGTCCATAAGGTAGATCACGTGATACAAACTTTTACCCTAAATTTCTCCAACGATGAATTGTAAACGAATATTTCCCAAATGAGCATTGGATTCGTCTCAGTGATACGAATAAAATGTAAATTATTTGATTCGATAAAACCTAAAATATTTGTTAGTTTGGAACTTACCAGCCGCGACGCCATCTCTGGAGCAGAACGAGTGTAGCTCAATTTCTTCCGTGAGAAGAGTACTTCCATTTCTACTCCTGGTAAACTTGATGGTGGTAACGAAGGGAAAAAATATTTAAAAACATCAGCGCCATCTGACGTCTGGAAGAAGCCGTCTGTTTCCGGTTTTATTTACTAAACATTTGTATCCTGTCACTGACAGTAGCAGCATAAACTAGATAAATGGTGCCCAATTGTTGTTTCTGGGATTACCAAAAGGGTTGGAGAATGAACACATTACGTTTCTCTCAGTCGTAAAGAAGCACAAAGTTTCCGTTTCCCCCAATTAATTCAGATGCCTTTGTGGCGCAATTGGCTAGCGCGTTCGGCTGTTAACCGGAAGGCTGGTGGTTCGATCCCACCCAGGGGCGTAGCATAGGAGTTTTTACATATTCTTTTTTATCCTTAGAGACTCCTTATGATAGGTTAAGAATCATCTGTATCTTTTCCGTATACATCGTTGCCTAGTCATCAGTGGTGTACAACCATGATAACTCTACAGTTAAACAGATTATGGTTATCTTTATTAGTTATGCTACTTTGCACTCCTTTCATTGATGATGAGTAAACTTGGGACGCGTAAAATAGCAAATTAAAGGAATTTTGAATCGTCAAAACAACAAAACTACTCTAAAAACAACATGTGTACTTCATTTTCGGGAGTCTTCTGGTGGTAATCAGCTAGTTAAAAGCCTTGTGCGGGACCATATGGAAAATTCACCCGACTCCCCACTTGGCGTGCCCTTTGGTTACTACTCAGACACGCAGATTGCAGTGAAATTGATAAACTTCAAAAACCGACTGTTCTCACCCAGGATCGAACTGAGGACCTTCAGCGTGTGAGGCCGACGTGATAACCGCTACACTATGAGAACACGAATTTTACAATAGGATCCTTTTTATAAAAGGGTTTTACAACCGAATCTAAGTTAACAATATAAATAACCACATCAGAAATGTATGCAAAGGATGTCTTGTTCCCACCCAGGATCGAACTGAGGACCTTCAGCGTGTTAGGCCGACGTGATAACCACTACACTATGGGAACTGAATTACACGCATTGATTGAAACCAAGTTTCGATTAAGACCACATGGAATTGAACGCCCAACGTGGGGCTCGAACCCACGACCCTGAGATTAAGAGTCTCATGCTCTACCGACTGAGCTAGCCAGGCACATGTTAATGGTTAACGCAAACAGAAACGATCCCAACAATCCATTGAGTATTTCTTCTGTCAAAGGAATGGTGGAGTCCTAAAGAAAAATAACAACTTAAATAAATTTTTTTTGTGTGTGATTCATACGTTTGATTTCCAGCAAGACATGAAACAGCTGCCTCCACATATGGAAAGGAGGTGGGTTAGACCATGATGTATATCGGGAGTAGTAACGGCTGCAGAATCAGTTGAGCTACGCGTGTTAAGCTCCAGAGATGGCGTTTGCGGCTGGTTAATTGGAATTTCTGAAGAGAGGGAATGAGAGAAAGAAAGCAAAGATTCAAGGGTTAAGGTAATGAAAGTAAACGTTTCCGAACTAGCCCTTCCTCTTTATCACACGTGTCCATAAGGTAGATCACGTGATACAAACTTTTACCCTAAATTTCTCCAACGATGAATTGTAAACGAATATTTCCCAAATGAGCATTGGATTCGTCTCAGTGATACGAATAAAATGTAAATTATTTGATTCGATAAAACCTAAAATATTTGTTAGTTTGGAACTTACCAGCCGCGACGCCATCTCTGGAGCAGAACGAGTGTAGCTCAATTTCTTCCGTGAGAAGAGTACTTCCATTTCTACTCCTGGTAAACTTGATGGTGGTAACGAAGGGAAAAAATATTTAAAAACATCAGCGCCATCTGACGTCTGGAAGAAGCCGTCTGTTTCCGGTTTTATTTACTAAACATTTGTATCCTGTCACTGACAGTAGCAGCATAAACTAGATAAATGGTGCCCAATTGTTGTTTCTGGGATTACCAAAAGGGTTGGAGAATGAACACATTACGTTTCTCTCAGTCGTAAAGAAGCACAAAGTTTCCGTTTCCCCCAATTAATTCAGATGCCTTTGTGGCGCAATTGGCTAGCGCGTTCGGCTGTTAACCGGAAGGCTGGTGGTTCGATCCCACCCAGGGGCGTAGCATAGGAGTTTTTACATATTCTTTTTATCCTTAGAGACTCCTTATGATAGGTTAAGAATCATCTGTATCTTTTCCGTATACATCGTTGCCTAGTCATCAGTGGTGTACAACCATGATAACTCTACAGTTAAACAGATTATGGTTATCTTTATTAGTTATGCTACTTTGCACTCCTTTCATTGATGATGAGTAAACTTGGGACGCGTAAAATAGCAAATTAAAGGAATTTTGAATCGTCAAAACAACAAAACTACTCTAAAAACAACATGTGTACTTCATTTTCGGGAGTCTTCTGGTGGTAATCAGCTAGTTAAAAGCCTTGTGCGGGACCATATGGAAAATTCACCCGACTCCCCACTTGGCGTGCCCTTTGGTTACTACTCAGACACGCAGATTGCAGTGAAATTGATAAACTTCAAAAACCGACTGTTCTCACCCAGGATCGAACTGAGGACCTTCAGCGTGTGAGGCCGACGTGATAACCGCTACACTATGAGAACACGAATTTTACAATAGGATCCTTTTTATAAAAGGGTTTTACAACCGAATCTAAGTTAACAATATAAATAACCACATCAGAAATGTATGCAAAGGATGTCTTGTTCCCACCCAGGATCGAACTGAGGACCTTCAGCGTGTTAGGCCGACGTGATAACCACTACACTATGGGAACTGAATTACACGCATTGATTGAAACCAAGTTTCGATTAAGACCACATGGAATTGAACGCCCAACGTGGGGCTCGAACCCACGACCCTGAGATTAAGAGTCTCATGCTCTACCGACTGAGCTAGCCAGGCACATGTTAATGGTTAACGCAAACAGAAACGATCCCAACAATCCATTGAGTATTTCTTCTGTCAAAGGAATGGTGGAGTCCTAAAGAAAAATAACAACTTAAATAAATTTTTTTTTGTGTGTGATTCATACGTTTGATTTCCAGCAAGACATGAAACAGCTGCCTCCACATATGGAAAGGAGGTGGGTTAGACCATGATGTATATCGGGAGTAGTAACGGCTGCAGAATCAGTTGAGCTACGCGTGTTAAGCTCCAGAGATGGCGTTTGCGGCTGGTTAATTGGAATTTCTGAAGAGAGGGAATGAGAGAAAGAAAGCAAAGATTCAAGGGTTAAGGTAATGAAAGTAAACGTTTCCGAACTAGCCCTTCCTCTTTATCACACGTGTCCATAAGGTAGATCACGTGATACAAACTTTTACCCTAAATTTCTCCAACGATGAATTGTAAACGAATATTTCCCAAATGAGCATTGGATTCGTCTCAGTGATACGAATAAAATGTAAATTATTTGATTCGATAAAACCTAAAATATTTGTTAGTTTGGAACTTACCAGCCGCGACGCCATCTCTGGAGCAGAACGAGTGTAGCTCAATTTCTTCCGTGAGAAGAGTACTTCCATTTCTACTCCTGGTAAACTTGATGGTGGTAACGAAGGGAAAAAATATTTAAAAACATCAGCGCCATCTGACGTCTGGAAGAAGCCGTCTGTTTCCGGTTTTATTTACTAAACATTTGTATCCTGTCACTGACAGTAGCAGCATAAACTAGATAAATGGTGCCCAATTGTTGTTTCTGGGATTACCAAAAGGGTTGGAGAATGAACACATTACGTTTCTCTCAGTCGTAAAGAAGCACAAAGTTTCCGTTTCCCCCAATTAATTCAGATGCCTTTGTGGCGCAATTGGCTAGCGCGTTCGGCTGTTAACCGGAAGGCTGGTGGTTCGATCCCACCCAGGGGCGTAGCATAGGAGTTTTTACATATTCTTTTTATCCTTAGAGACTCCTTATGATAGGTTAAGAATCATCTGTATCTTTTCCGTATACATCGTTGCCTAGTCATCAGTGGTGTACAACCATGATAACTCTACAGTTAAACAGATTATGGTTATCTTTATTAGTTATGCTACTTTGCACTCCTTTCATTGATGATGAGTAAACTTGGGACGCGTAAAATAGCAAATTAAAGGAATTTTGAATCGTCAAAACAACAAAACTACTCTAAAAACAACATGTGTACTTCATTTTCGGGAGTCTTCTGGTGGTAATCAGCTAGTTAAAAGCCTTGTGCGGGACCATATGGAAAATTCACCCGACTCCCCACTTGGCGTGCCCTTTGGTTACTACTCAGACACGCAGATTGCAGTGAAATTGATAAACTTCAAAAACCGACTGTTCTCACCCAGGATCGAACTGAGGACCTTCAGCGTGTGAGGCCGACGTGATAACCGCTACACTATGAGAACACGAATTTTACAATAGGATCCTTTTTATAAAAGGGTTTTACAACCGAATCTAAGTTAACAATATAAATAACCACATCAGAAATGTATGCAAAGGATGTCTTGTTCCCACCCAGGATCGAACTGAGGACCTTCAGCGTGTTAGGCCGACGTGATAACCACTACACTATGGGAACTGAATTACACGCATTGATTGAAACCAAGTTTCGATTAAGACCACATGGAATTGAACGCCCAACGTGGGGCTCGAACCCACGACCCTGAGATTAAGAGTCTCATGCTCTACCGACTGAGCTAGCCAGGCACATGTTAATGGTTAACGCAAACAGAAACGATCCCAACAATCCATTGAGTATTTCTTCTGTCAAAGGAATGGTGGAGTCCTAAAGAAAAATAACAACTTAAATAAATTTTTTTTTGTGTGTGATTCATACGTTTGATTTCCAGCAAGACATGAAACAGCTGCCTCCACATATGGAAAGGAGGTGGGTTAGACCATGATGTATATCGGGAGTAGTAACGGCTGCAGAATCAGTTGAGCTACGCGTGTTAAGCTCCAGAGATGGCGTTTGCGGCTGGTTAATTGGAATTTCTGAAGAGAGGGAATGAGAGAAAGAAAGCAAAGATTCAAGGGTTAAGGTAATGAAAGTAAACGTTTCCGAACTAGCCCTTCCTCTTTATCACACGTGTCCATAAGGTAGATCACGTGATACAAACTTTTACCCTAAATTTCTCCAACGATGAATTGTAAACGAATATTTCCCAAATGAGCATTGGATTCGTCTCAGTGATACGAATAAAATGTAAATTATTTGATTCGATAAAACCTAAAATATTTGTTAGTTTGGAACTTACCAGCCGCGACGCCATCTCTGGAGCAGAACGAGTGTAGCTCAATTTCTTCCGTGAGAAGAGTACTTCCATTTCTACTCCTGGTAAACTTGATGGTGGTAACGAAGGGAAAAAATATTTAAAAACATCAGCGCCATCTGACGTCTGGAAGAAGCCGTCTGTTTCCGGTTTTATTTACTAAACATTTGTATCCTGTCACTGACAGTAGCAGCATAAACTAGATAAATGGTGCCCAATTGTTGTTTCTGGGATTACCAAAAGGGTTGGAGAATGAACACATTACGTTTCTCTCAGTCGTAAAGAAGCACAAAGTTTCCGTTTCCCCCAATTAATTCAGATGCCTTTGTGGCGCAATTGGCTAGCGCGTTCGGCTGTTAACCGGAAGGCTGGTGGTTCGATCCCACCCAGGGGCGTAGCATAGGAGTTTTTACATATTCTTTTTTATCCTTAGAGACTCCTTATGATAGGTTAAGAATCATCTGTATCTTTTCCGTATACATCGTTGCCTAGTCATCAGTGGTGTACAACCATGATAACTCTACAGTTAAACAGATTATGGTTATCTTTATTAGTTATGCTACTTTGCACTCCTTTCATTGATGATGAGTAAACTTGGGACGCGTAAAATAGCAAATTAAAGGAATTTTGAATCGTCAAAACAACAAAACTACTCTAAAAACAACATGTGTACTTCATTTTCGGGAGTCTTCTGGTGGTAATCAGCTAGTTAAAAGCCTTGTGCGGGACCATATGGAAAATTCACCCGACTCCCCACTTGGCGTGCCCTTTGGTTACTACTCAGACACGCAGATTGCAGTGAAATTGATAAACTTCAAAAACCGACTGTTCTCACCCAGGATCGAACTGAGGACCTTCAGCGTGTGAGGCCGACGTGATAACCGCTACACTATGAGAACACGAATTTTACAATAGGATCCTTTTTATAAAAGGGTTTTACAACCGAATCTAAGTTAACAATATAAATAACCACATCAGAAATGTATGCAAAGGATGTCTTGTTCCCACCCAGGATCGAACTGAGGACCTTCAGCGTGTTAGGCCGACGTGATAACCACTACACTATGGGAACTGAATTACACGCATTGATTGAAACCAAGTTTCGATTAAGACCACATGGAATTGAACGCCCAACGTGGGGCTCGAACCCACGACCCTGAGATTAAGAGTCTCATGCTCTACCGACTGAGCTAGCCAGGCACATGTTAATGGTTAACGCAAACAGAAACGATCCCAACAATCCATTGAGTATTTCTTCTGTCAAAGGAATGGTGGAGTCCTAAAGAAAAATAACAACTTAAATAAATTTTTTTTGTGTGTGATTCATACGTTTGATTTCCAGCAAGACATGAAACAGCTGCCTCCACATATGGAAAGGAGGTGGGTTAGACCATGATGTATATCGGGAGTAGTAACGGCTGCAGAATCAGTTGAGCTACGCGTGTTAAGCTCCAGAGATGGCGTTTGCGGCTGGTTAATTGGAATTTCTGAAGAGAGGGAATGAGAGAAAGAAAGCAAAGATTCAAGGGTTAAGGTAATGAAAGTAAACGTTTCCGAACTAGCCCTTCCTCTTTATCACACGTGTCCATAAGGTAGATCACGTGATACAAACTTTTACCCTAAATTTCTCCAACGATGAATTGTAAACGAATATTTCCCAAATGAGCATTGGATTCGTCTCAGTGATACGAATAAAATGTAAATTATTTGATTCGATAAAACCTAAAATATTTGTTAGTTTGGAACTTACCAGCCGCGACGCCATCTCTGGAGCAGAACGAGTGTAGCTCAATTTCTTCCGTGAGAAGAGTACTTCCATTTCTACTCCTGGTAAACTTGATGGTGGTAACGAAGGGAAAAAATATTTAAAAACATCAGCGCCATCTGACGTCTGGAAGAAGCCGTCTGTTTCCGGTTTTATTTACTAAACATTTGTATCCTGTCACTGACAGTAGCAGCATAAACTAGATAAATGGTGCCCAATTGTTGTTTCTGGGATTACCAAAAGGGTTGGAGAATGAACACATTACGTTTCTCTCAGTCGTAAAGAAGCACAAAGTTTCCGTTTCCCCCAATTAATTCAGATGCCTTTGTGGCGCAATTGGCTAGCGCGTTCGGCTGTTAACCGGAAGGCTGGTGGTTCGATCCCACCCAGGGGCGTAGCATAGGAGTTTTTACATATTCTTTTTTATCCTTAGAGACTCCTTATGATAGGTTAAGAATCATCTGTATCTTTTCCGTATACATCGTTGCCTAGTCATCAGTGGTGTACAACCATGATAACTCTACAGTTAAACAGATTATGGTTATCTTTATTAGTTATGCTACTTTGCACTCCTTTCATTGATGATGAGTAAACTTGGGACGCGTAAAATAGCAAATTAAAGGAATTTTGAATCGTCAAAACAACAAAACTACTCTAAAAACAACATGTGTACTTCATTTTCGGGAGTCTTCTGGTGGTAATCAGCTAGTTAAAAGCCTTGTGCGGGACCATATGGAAAATTCACCCGACTCCCCACTTGGCGTGCCCTTTGGTTACTACTCAGACACGCAGATTGCAGTGAAATTGATAAACTTCAAAAACCGACTGTTCTCACCCAGGATCGAACTGAGGACCTTCAGCGTGTGAGGCCGACGTGATAACCGCTACACTATGAGAACACGAATTTTACAATAGGATCCTTTTTATAAAAGGGTTTTACAACCGAATCTAAGTTAACAATATAAATAACCACATCAGAAATGTATGCAAAGGATGTCTTGTTCCCACCCAGGATCGAACTGAGGACCTTCAGCGTGTTAGGCCGACGTGATAACCACTACACTATGGGAACTGAATTACACGCATTGATTGAAACCAAGTTTCGATTAAGACCACATGGAATTGAACGCCCAACGTGGGGCTCGAACCCACGACCCTGAGATTAAGAGTCTCATGCTCTACCGACTGAGCTAGCCAGGCACATGTTAATGGTTAACGCAAACAGAAACGATCCCAACAATCCATTGAGTATTTCTTCTGTCAAAGGAATGGTGGAGTCCTAAAGAAAAATAACAACTTAAATAAATTTTTTTTTGTGTGTGATTCATACGTTTGATTTCCAGCAAGACATGAAACAGCTGCCTCCACATATGGAAAGGAGGTGGGTTAGACCATGATGTATATCGGGAGTAGTAACGGCTGCAGAATCAGTTGAGCTACGCGTGTTAAGCTCCAGAGATGGCGTTTGCGGCTGGTTAATTGGAATTTCTGAAGAGAGGGAATGAGAGAAAGAAAGCAAAGATTCAAGGGTTAAGGTAATGAAAGTAAACGTTTCCGAACTAGCCCTTCCTCTTTATCACACGTGTCCATAAGGTAGATCACGTGATACAAACTTTTACCCTAAATTTCTCCAACGATGAATTGTAAACGAATATTTCCCAAATGAGCATTGGATTCGTCTCAGTGATACGAATAAAATGTAAATTATTTGATTCGATAAAACCTAAAATATTTGTTAGTTTGGAACTTACCAGCCGCGACGCCATCTCTGGAGCAGAACGAGTGTAGCTCAATTTCTTCCGTGAGAAGAGTACTTCCATTTCTACTCCTGGTAAACTTGATGGTGGTAACGAAGGGAAAAAATATTTAAAAACATCAGCGCCATCTGACGTCTGGAAGAAGCCGTCTGTTTCCGGTTTTATTTACTAAACATTTGTATCCTGTCACTGACAGTAGCAGCATAAACTAGATAAATGGTGCCCAATTGTTGTTTCTGGGATTACCAAAAGGGTTGGAGAATGAACACATTACGTTTCTCTCAGTCGTAAAGAAGCACAAAGTTTCCGTTTCCCCCAATTAATTCAGATGCCTTTGTGGCGCAATTGGCTAGCGCGTTCGGCTGTTAACCGGAAGGCTGGTGGTTCGATCCCACCCAGGGGCGTAGCATAGGAGTTTTTACATATTCTTTTTATCCTTAGAGACTCCTTATGATAGGTTAAGAATCATCTGTATCTTTTCCGTATACATCGTTGCCTAGTCATCAGTGGTGTACAACCATGATAACTCTACAGTTAAACAGATTATGGTTATCTTTATTAGTTATGCTACTTTGCACTCCTTTCATTGATGATGAGTAAACTTGGGACGCGTAAAATAGCAAATTAAAGGAATTTTGAATCGTCAAAACAACAAAACTACTCTAAAAACAACATGTGTACTTCATTTTCGGGAGTCTTCTGGTGGTAATCAGCTAGTTAAAAGCCTTGTGCGGGACCATATGGAAAATTCACCCGACTCCCCACTTGGCGTGCCCTTTGGTTACTACTCAGACACGCAGATTGCAGTGAAATTGATAAACTTCAAAAACCGACTGTTCTCACCCAGGATCGAACTGAGGACCTTCAGCGTGTGAGGCCGACGTGATAACCGCTACACTATGAGAACACGAATTTTACAATAGGATCCTTTTTATAAAAGGGTTTTACAACCGAATCTAAGTTAACAATATAAATAACCACATCAGAACTGTATGCAAAGGATGTCTTGTTCCCACCCAGGATCGAACTGAGGACCTTCAGCGTGTTAGGCCGACGTGATAACCACTACACTATGGGAACTGAATTACACGCATTGATTGAAACCAAGTTTCGATTAAGACCACATGGAATTGAACGCCCAACGTGGGGCTCGAACCCACGACCCTGAGATTAAGAGTCTCATGCTCTACCGACTGAGCTAGCCAGGCACATGTTAATGGTTAACGCAAACAGAAACGATCCCAACAATCCATTGAGTATTTCTTCTGTCAAAGGAATGGTGGAGTCCTAAAGAAAAATAACAACTTAAATAAATTTTTTTTGTGTGTGATTCATACGTTTGATTTCCAGCAAGACATGAAACAGCTGCCTCCACATATGGAAAGGAGGTGGGTTAGACCATGATGTATATCGGGAGTAGTAACGGCTGCAGAATCAGTTGAGCTACGCGTGTTAAGCTCCAGAGATGGCGTTTGCGGCTGGTTAATTGGAATTTCTGAAGAGAGGGAATGAGAGAAAGAAAGCAAAGATTCAAGGGTTAAGGTAATGAAAGTAAACGTTTCCGAACTAGCCCTTCCTCTTTATCACACGTGTCCATAAGGTAGATCACGTGATACAAACTTTTACCCTAAATTTCTCCAACGATGAATTGTAAACGAATATTTCCCAAATGAGCATTGGATTCGTCTCAGTGATACGAATAAAATGTAAATTATTTGATTCGATAAAACCTAAAATATTTGTTAGTTTGGAACTTACCAGCCGCGACGCCATCTCTGGAGCAGAACGAGTGTAGCTCAATTTCTTCCGTGAGAAGAGTACTTCCATTTCTACTCCTGGTAAACTTGATGGTGGTAACGAAGGGAAAAAATATTTAAAAACATCAGCGCCATCTGACGTCTGGAAGAAGCCGTCTGTTTCCGGTTTTATTTACTAAACATTTGTATCCTGTCACTGACAGTAGCAGCATAAACTAGATAAATGGTGCCCAATTGTTGTTTCTGGGATTACCAAAAGGGTTGGAGAATGAACACATTACGTTTCTCTCAGTCGTAAAGAAGCACAAAGTTTCCGTTTCCCCCAATTAATTCAGATGCCTTTGTGGCGCAATTGGCTAGCGCGTTCGGCTGTTAACCGGAAGGCTGGTGGTTCGATCCCACCCAGGGGCGTAGCATAGGAGTTTTTACATATTCTTTTTTATCCTTAGAGACTCCTTATGATAGGTTAAGAATCATCTGTATCTTTTCCGTATACATCGTTGCCTAGTCATCAGTGGTGTACAACCATGATAACTCTACAGTTAAACAGATTATGGTTATCTTTATTAGTTATGCTACTTTGCACTCCTTTCATTGATGATGAGTAAACTTGGGACGCGTAAAATAGCAAATTAAAGGAATTTTGAATCGTCAAAACAACAAAACTACTCTAAAAACAACATGTGTACTTCATTTTCGGGAGTCTTCTGGTGGTAATCAGCTAGTTAAAAGCCTTGTGCGGGACCATATGGAAAATTCACCCGACTCCCCACTTGGCGTGCCCTTTGGTTACTACTCAGACACGCAGATTGCAGTGAAATTGATAAACTTCAAAAACCGACTGTTCTCACCCAGGATCGAACTGAGGACCTTCAGCGTGTGAGGCCGACGTGATAACCGCTACACTATGAGAACACGAATTTTACAATAGGATCCTTTTTATAAAAGGGTTTTACAACCGAATCTAAGTTAACAATATAAATAACCACATCAGAAATGTATGCAAAGGATGTCTTGTTCCCACCCAGGATCGAACTGAGGACCTTCAGCGTGTTAGGCCGACGTGATAACCACTACACTATGGGAACTGAATTACACGCATTGATTGAAACCAAGTTTCGATTAAGACCACATGGAATTGAACGCCCAACGTGGGGCTCGAACCCACGACCCTGAGATTAAGAGTCTCATGCTCTACCGACTGAGCTAGCCAGGCACATGTTAATGGTTAACGCAAACAGAAACGATCCCAACAATCCATTGAGTATTTCTTCTGTCAAAGGAATGGTGGAGTCCTAAAGAAAAATAACAACTTAAATAAATTTTTTTTGTGTGTGATTCATACGTTTGATTTCCAGCAAGACATGAAACAGCTGCCTCCACATATGGAAAGGAGGTGGGTTAGACCATGATGTATATCGGGAGTAGTAACGGCTGCAGAATCAGTTGAGCTACGCGTGTTAAGCTCCAGAGATGGCGTTTGCGGCTGGTTAATTGGAATTTCTGAAGAGAGGGAATGAGAGAAAGAAAGCAAAGATTCAAGGGTTAAGGTAATGAAAGTAAACGTTTCCGAACTAGCCCTTCCTCTTTATCACACGTGTCCATAAGGTAGATCACGTGATACAAACTTTTACCCTAAATTTCTCCAACGATGAATTGTAAACGAATATTTCCCAAATGAGCATTGGATTCGTCTCAGTGATACGAATAAAATGTAAATTATTTGATTCGATAAAACCTAAAATATTTGTTAGTTTGGAACTTACCAGCCGCGACGCCATCTCTGGAGCAGAACGAGTGTAGCTCAATTTCTTCCGTGAGAAGAGTACTTCCATTTCTACTCCTGGTAAACTTGATGGTGGTAACGAAGGGAAAAAATATTTAAAAACATCAGCGCCATCTGACGTCTGGAAGAAGCCGTCTGTTTCCGGTTTTATTTACTAAACATTTGTATCCTGTCACTGACAGTAGCAGCATAAACTAGATAAATGGTGCCCAATTGTTGTTTCTGGGATTACCAAAAGGGTTGGAGAATGAACACATTACGTTTCTCTCAGTCGTAAAGAAGCACAAAGTTTCCGTTTCCCCCAATTAATTCAGATGCCTTTGTGGCGCAATTGGCTAGCGCGTTCGGCTGTTAACCGGAAGGCTGGTGGTTCGATCCCACCCAGGGGCGTAGCATAGGAGTTTTTACATATTCTTTTTTATCCTTAGAGACTCCTTATGATAGGTTAAGAATCATCTGTATCTTTTCCGTATACATCGTTGCCTAGTCATCAGTGGTGTACAACCATGATAACTCTACAGTTAAACAGATTATGGTTATCTTTATTAGTTATGCTACTTTGCACTCCTTTCATTGATGATGAGTAAACTTGGGACGCGTAAAATAGCAAATTAAAGGAATTTTGAATCGTCAAAACAACAAAACTACTCTAAAAACAACATGTGTACTTCATTTTCGGGAGTCTTCTGGTGGTAATCAGCTAGTTAAAAGCCTTGTGCGGGACCATATGGAAAATTCACCCGACTCCCCACTTGGCGTGCCCTTTGGTTACTACTCAGACACGCAGATTGCAGTGAAATTGATAAACTTCAAAAACCGACTGTTCTCACCCAGGATCGAACTGAGGACCTTCAGCGTGTGAGGCCGACGTGATAACCGCTACACTATGAGAACACGAATTTTACACATAGGATCCTTTTTATAAAAGGGTTTTACAACCGAATCTAAGTTAACAATATAAATAACCACATCAGAACTGTATGCAAAGGATGTCTTGTTCCCACCCAGGATCGAACTGAGGACCTTCAGCGTGTTAGGCCGACGTGATAACCACTACACTATGGGAACTGAATTACACGCATTGATTGAAACCAAGTTTCGATTAAGACCACATGGAATTGAACGCCCAACGTGGGGCTCGAACCCACGACCCTGAGATTAAGAGTCTCATGCTCTACCGACTGAGCTAGCCAGGCACATGTTAATGGTTAACGCAAACAGAAACGATCCCAACCATCCATTGAGTATTTCTTCTGTCAAAGGAATGGTGGAGTCCTAAAGAAAAATAACAACTTAAATAAATTTTTTTTTTGTGTGTGATTCATACGTTTGATTTCCAGCAAGACATGAAACAGCTGCCTCCACATATGGAAAGGAGGTGGGTTAGACCATGATGTATATCGGGAGTAGTAACGGCTGCAGAATCAGTTGAGCTACGCGTGTTAAGCTCCAGAGATGGCGTTTGCGGCTGGTTAATTGGAATTTCTGAAGAGAGGGAATGAGAGAAAGAAAGCAAAGATTCAAGGGTTAAGGTAATGAAAGTAAACGTTTCCGAACTAGCCCTTCCTCTTTATCACACGTGTCCATAAGGTAGATCACGTGATACAAACTTTTACCCTAAATTTCTCCAACGATGAATTGTAAACGAATATTTCCCAAATGAGCATTGGATTCGTCTCAGTGATACGAATAAAATGTAAATTATTTGATTCGATAAAACCTAAAATATTTGTTAGTTTGGAACTTACCAGCCGCGACGCCATCTCTGGAGCAGAACGAGTGTAGCTCAATTTCTTCCGTGAGAAGAGTACTTCCATTTCTACTCCTGGTAAACTTGATGGTGGTACCGAAGGGAAAAAATATTTAAAAACATCAGCGCCATCTGACGTCTGGAAGAAGCCGTCTGTTTCCGGTTTTATTTACTAAACATTTGTATCCTGTCACTGACAGTAGCAGCATAAACTAGATAAATGGTGCCCAATTGTTGTTTCTGGGATTACCAAAAGGGTTGGAGAATGAACACATTACGTTTCTCTCAGTCGTAAAGAAGCACAAAGTTCCCGTTTCCCCCAATTAATTTAGATGCCTTTGTGGCGCAATTGGCTAGCGCGTTCGGCTGTTAACCGGAAGGCTGGTGGTTCGGTCCCACCCAGGGGCGTAGCATAGGAGTTTTTACATATTCTTTTTTATCCTCAGAGACTCCTTATGATAGGTTAAGAATCATCTGTATCTTTTCCGTATACATCGTTGCCTAGTCATCAGTGGTGTACAACCATGATAAATCTACAGTTAAACAGATTATGGTTATCTTTATTAGTTATGCTACTTTGCACTCCTTTCATTGATGATGAGTAAACTTGGGACGCGTAAAATAGCAAATAAAAGGAATTTTGAATCGTCAAAACAACAAAACTACTCTCAAAACAACATGTGTACTTCATTTTCGGGAGCCTTCTGGTGGTAATCAGCTAGTTATAAACCTTGTGTGGGACCATATGGAAAATTCACCCGACTCCCCACTTGGCGTGCCCTTTGGTTACTACTCAGACACGCAGAGTGCAGTGAAATTGATAAACTTCAAAAACCGACTGTTCTCACCCAGGATCGAACTGAGGACCTTCAGCGTGTGAGGCCGACGTGATAACCGCTACACTATGAGAACACGAATTTAACCATAGGATCCTTTTTATAAAATGGTTTTACAACCGAATCTAAGTTAACAATATAAATAACCACATCAGAACTGTATGCAAAGGATGTCTTGTTCCCACCCAGGATCGAACTGAGGACCTTCAGCATGTTAGGCCGACGTCATAACCACTACACTATGGGAACTGAATTTTACGCATCGATTGAAACCAAGTTTCGATTAAGACTACATGGAATTGAACGCCCAACGTGGGGTGCGAACCCAAGACCCTGAGATTAAGAGTCTCATGCTCTACCGACTGAGCTAGCCAGGCACATGTTGATGGTTAACGCAAACAGAAACGATCCCAACCATTCATTGAGTATTTCTTCTGTCAAAGGAACGGTGGAGTCCTAAAGAAAAATAACAACTTAAATAATTTTTTTTTGTGTGTGTGATTCATACGTTTGATTTCCAGCAAGACATGAAACAGCTGCCTCCACATATGGAAAGGAAGTGGGTTAGACCATGATATACAGTCATGCTTGGAAGTTTCTTTAGCAGGCTAATCGGTCTATATCCTTCTATTTCTTTTTGATGGAGGGGATACTTTGGTGCCTACCGTACCCCTTTATGCTATTCCTATTTCTCTTTCTTTGCAACCCGCGAAAAAAGTGCAAAATTAAAAGTAGGAAAATTGACTGAAACGTAGAGGAAGAGAAGAATGGAAAGAAAACGAGGGTATGGTAGGCACCATAGTATCCCTTCCATCCAAACAAAATGAAAGGATATAGACCCATTTGCCTGCTAAAGAAACTTGCAAGTATGACTGTATATCGGGAGTAGTAACGGCTGCAGAATCAGTTGAGCTACGCGTGTTAAGCTCCAGAGATGGCGTTTGCGGCTGGTTAATTGGAATTTCTGAAGAGAGGGAATGAGAGAAAGAAAGCAAAGATTCAAGGGTTAAGGTAAGGAAAGTAAACGTTTCCGAACTAACCCTTCCTCTTTATCACACGTGTCCATATGGTAGATCACGTGATACAAACTTTTACCCTAAATTTCTCCAACGATGAATTGTTAACGAATATTTCCCAAATGAGCATTGGATTCGTCTCAGTGATACGAATAAAATGTAAATTATTTGATTCGATAAAACCTAAAATATTTGTTAGTTTGGAACTTACCAGCCGCGACGCCATCTCTGGAGCAGAATGAGTGTAGCTCAATTTCTTCCGTGAGAAGAGTACTTCCATTTCTACTCCTGGTAAACTTCATGGTGGTACCGAAGGGAAAAAATATTTAAAAACATCAGCGCCATCTGACGTCTGGAAGAAGCCGTCTGTTTCCGGTTTTATTTACTAAACATTTGTATCCTGTCACTGACAGTAGCAGCATAAACTAGATAAATGGCGCCCAATTGTTGTTTCTGGGATTACCAAAAGGGTTGGAGAATGAACACATTACGTTTCTCTCAGTCGTAAAGAAGCACAAAGTTCCCGTCTCCCCCAATTAATATAGATCCCTTTGTGGCGCAATTGGCTAGCGCGTTCGGCTGTTAACCGGAAGGCTGGTGGTTCGATCCCACCCAGGGGCGTAGCATAGGAGTTTTTACATATTCTTTTTATCCTCAGAGACTCCTTATGATAGGTTAAGAATCATCTGTATCTTTTCCGTATACATCGTTGCCTAGTCATCAGTGGTGTACAACCATGATAAATCTACAGTTAAACAGATTATGGTTATCTTTATTAGTTATGCTACTTTGCACTCCTTTCATTGATGATGAGTAAACTTGGGACGCGTAAAATAGCAAATTAAAGGAATTTTGAATCGTCAAAACAACAAAACTACTCTCAAAACAACATGTGTACTTCATTTTCGGGAGCCTTCTGGTGGTAATCAGCTAGTTATAAACCTTGTGTGGGACCATATGGAAAATTCACCCGACTCCCCACTTGGCGTGCCCTTTGGTTACTACTCAGACACGCAGATTGCAGTGAAATTGATAAACTTCAAAAACCGACTGTTCTCACCCAGGATCGAACTGAGGACCTTCAGCGTGTGAGGCCGACGTGATAACCGCTACACTATGAGAACACGAATTTTACCATAGGATCCTTTTTATAAAATGGTTTTATAACCGAATCTAAGTTAACAACATAGATAACCACATCAGAACTGTATGCAAAGGATGTCTTGTTCCCACCCAGGATCGAACTGAGGACCTTCAGCGTGTTAGGCCGACGTGATAACCACTACACTATGGGAACTGAATTTTACGCATCGATTGAAACCAAGTTTCGATTAAGACCACATGGAATTGAACGCCCAACATGGGGCTCGAATCCACGACCCTGAGATTAAGAGTCTCATGCTCTACCGACTGAGCTAGCCAGGCACATATTGATGGTTAACGCAAACAGAAACGATCCCAACCATTCATTGAGTATTTCTTCTGTCAAAGGAACGGTGGAGTCCTAAAGAAAAATAACAACTTAAATAATTTTTTTTTGTGTGTGTGATTCATAAGTTTGATTTCCAGCAAGACATGAAACAGCTGCCTCCACATATGGAAAGGAGGTGGGTTAGACCATGATATATATCGGGAGTAGTAACGGCTGCAGAATCAGTTGAGCTACGCGTGTTAAGCTCCAGAGATGGCGTTTGCGGCTGGTTAATTGGAATTTCTGAAGAGAGGGAATGAGAGAAAGAAAGCAAAGATTCAAGGGTTAAGGTAAGGAAAGTAAACGTTTCCGAACTAACCCTTCCTCTTTATCACACGTGTCCATATGGTAGATCACGTGATACAAACTTTTACCCTAAATTTCTCCAACGATGAATTGTTAACGAATATTTCCCAAATGAGCATTGGATTCGTCTCAGTGATACGAATAAAATGTAAATTATTTGATTCGATAAAACCTAAAATATTTGTTAGTTTGGAACTTACCAGCCGCGACGCCATCTCTGGAGCAGAATGAGTGTAGCTCAATTTCTTCCGTGAGAAGAGTACTTCCATTTCTACTCCTGGTAAACTTCATGGTGGTACCGAAGGGAAAAAATATTTAAAAACATCAGCGCCATCTGACGTCTGGAAGAAGCCGTCTGTTTCCGGTTTTATTTACTAAACATTTGTATCCTGTCACTGACAGTAGCAGCATAAACTAGATAAATGGCGCCCAATTGTTGTTTCTGGGATTACCAAAAGGGTTGGAGAATGAACACATTACGTTTCTCTCAGTCGTAAAGAAGCACAAAGTTCCCGTCTCCCCCAATTAATTTAGATGCCTTTGTGGCGCAATTGGCTAGCGCGTTCGGCTGTTAACAGACGTGTCTATCTGATCTCCCAAGAGTGACATCTTGCGGTGAGTCCAAAGAAACTGTTTTGTTTTGTTTTTTTTTCTCTCTCTTTTCTGGTTTGTATTGTATCTTGTAATTCGTTTGTTTCCCTTGTTTGTTTGTTAAGGCGCCATTTTGGTATTGGCCTTTTTTTTCTTTTTTGCATTTTTCCCGCCTCTTTGCCCCTTTGTTGTGGGTAAAATGGGAACGGAATTCCCAGACGTCTGGCCACGTACTGCCGAAATCTCTTTTGGTAATACTGAAGTGACCAGGCATGAATTCTACGAATGTTTCGAGCATGATAGTAATGAATCTGACAGCATCTTTGATGCTGTTTCTCGTCTACCAGGGCGAGCCTTTTGCGTTTTCCGAATTGGGTTCAAGACCGTCAAAGACCATATTGAATTCTTGAATAAATTTAGTGCAAAAGAATCTGTAGTCATTAGTGGCAAGGAGGTCCGAATTAGAGTTAGAGATAGGTCAGTTAACCTCGTACGCGTTAGAATTCAACATTTCAAATTCGATGATGACCTTAGCCTGCTAAACAAGAGATTGCGCGAGTTTGGAGTGATTTCTCGGGTGTTTTGGGACACGTATCAGGATAGGTCGCTTCCAAGGTGGAACGGGATAAAGACTGGAGTTATCAATGTGGATATGGAGATCCACAAGGGCATCCCATCTTTTATCACCTTTGGAAGCTACAAGGATCCACTAATGGTGTCTTATGCAGGACAAATGCACACATGCCGCATGTGTGATTCTCCTACCCATGTCTTAGCTAATTGCCCCAAGCAACCCCGTAGTTTAACCACCCCCAGCACCATTTTAAAAGGCCCCATGGGAACACGTAGCTATAGTAGTGTACTAACAAATCGTGGGACAGTTAAAATTGTTAGGAAGCCCCAGGAGACAGGGCCGACTGGTGGCGGGAAAATGCCAATTGCTCCAACTGTTGACGCTGATTCATTTCCCGAGTTAGCCCAGAGGTCAACGATGTCGACTGTAGTCGTTTTTGATAAAGCTCCTGAGGATCCAATTTCGAAACCCGATGAAGCTGAGTCTCTTTCTGACACCGATTCTGACGCTGAAGACACTAGCTGTGTGGATTCGTCTGTGGCGTCTTATTCGGTAAGGAAAAAGAAAATGAAAGAGACGAGGGAATTCCGCGACCAACAAAAACAATCAAAAAAAGGAGTCGTACTGCCTCTTCCCATTCCCCCGTCGAGGAAGCTGAGGAAATTGAATCTGATGTAGCTCGTTTGGTTGAACTCGGGTCTCCGACTCTAGAGGTTTCAGATTCGATACCGAGTGTGGACACCAATTCTTTTCCCACCCTTTCGGGGGGGGACGATGTGCCAGCCGATACAATTGCACCTAGAGTACCATCTATTCCATCCATGATAGATCAGATGGATAACGATGTGGATGAAAAGATGGATGCAACCGAATCGTGTTCGGTTTCAAACCCTGAGGAAGACTTTTCCTTTTCTGATGAGAGTCTTCAGCCAGGCCAACGGTCACTTGACAGCCAGAAGGCTAGTCATGTGAGCGAGACTCAGGAATCTTTGGGCGTCCCCCTCAGCACTCAATCGACTTCTATAGCAGATAAAACCCTCAAAGCAATGGAGGTCGTTAGAAGAAAAAAAGGCAACGATAACAAGACCCAATCCCCAAAACCCAATTTTAAATTTTAATCATGATTAACATCGCGACATATAATATCAACAGAATATCGTCACCTGACAAACTTCAAATAATGCTCAATTTCTTTTTACATCAAAAACTTGATATTATATGTTTGCAAGAAGTAGTATTCCACTATAACACCGTATTTACTAACCATTACCAGATGCACACAAACCTCGGCCCTAGAAAACATGGGACAGCCATCCTAGTACGACACGGCCTGAGCGTCAACAACATTTTGTTTGAACCGGAGGGGAGGTTGATAGCCATGGAAGTAAAGGGTTTTGCTTTTGTGTGTATTTACGCCCCATCTGGTGACCAAAATAAAACTTATAGGGATTCTTTCCTCCGGGAAACTATTCCGGCTTATGTTGCCCAATATAAGGCACCAGCAATTAATTGGGAGATTTTAATGCCGTTGACGAGATCGATGACCGGAAAAGTAGCAAGACAACACCACCTAAAATTAGACTAGCACTACTAAAACCCCTCCGAGATTTAGTAAAAGCCCTTTCATTAACAGATGTCTGGAGAGATATTCGGAAAAATGAACCTTGTTGGACGTACTTTTGTGCGACTAGCCAGGCTAGATTAGACCGAATTTATTGTCAGCACCACGTAAAATTTTCTGATATCCATTTGCACGAGTTACCACTCGGGGATCACAGACCAATCGTAGGGTATATAAACAGTACCACCCCTCCTCGTGTAGTGAGAAACAAGTCAAGGGTTTTATGGAAACTTAACACATCAATCCTCGAGGAGGAAGAATATATAAAATTGGTGCATGTCTTTATTGAAGAAATGTCCCAACATACATCCCGTATTGGAAACGTAGACCACTGGTGGGAGAACATTTTCAAACCTGGCCTCAGGCGTTTATCAATTAATTATTGTAAAAAGAGAATATGTGACCAGAGAGTCAAACGGAAACTACTCCAACATCAACTAAAAGAAACCGTGAACAATGCAAATCTCAATCATGCGCGCTACATGGAGTTGAAACGTGAGTTTCTAGCCTGGGAGCGAGAAGCATTGAGGGGATTTGCAATACGTTCACGCGTTCAAAAGTACAGCCGAAGAAGAGACATCTACCTTTCATATGAACAAGTCAACGAGTAATTTCCAGAAGTCTCTGATCACCCAACTCAAAACTAATGATAACTGTAAAATTACCCAATCTGAGCAAATTAACCTAGAAATAATTAAACATTTCAGTGGAATCTTTCAGAACCAGCCCGCCCCTAATACCCATTTAGCTGGAAAATTTATAGAAGGGATTAGAGGTGCACTTAACCGCACAAAACCCACTAAAAACGACCCGGGTCTATCAGTAGTAGCTCAGTCGTTAAACGCTCAAGCGTTCAATCGAGGAGTACTAGGTTCGATCCCGGAGAGTGACAATCCTCTAGTGTCTCCATTTACAGTAGAGGAAATTAACAACGCACTTAGGGCAACTAAAAAGAACAAGGCCCCAGGTACAGATGGCATTCCTTTTGAGTTTTATTTAAAATTCTGGGATGTTATTGGTGTTCATTTTCTAGAGATGATGATTTGTGTCCTCGACAAAAGAAAACTCCAACCGTCGCAGGGAAGGGCAGCTATTAGATTAGTCCCAAAAATCCCAGCACCGAGTAAAATCACAGATTACCGGCCAATTTCATTGTTAAATACCGATTACAAGTTAATCGCGTCAGTATTGGCTTTTCGTCTGAGAAATTCTCTTCAAAACTCTCTAGATTCACATCAAAAAGGTGGTGTACCCGGCCGCTATATCTTTGACAGCTTGTGTTTAATTCGAGATGTCATTGATAATACAGGCCGTAAATCAAAAGAAGTATCTTCCCTCAAACCGGCCGCCATTATCGCGTACGATTTGGAGAAAGCATATGACCTTGTCAACCGAGACGTACTGTGGGAAGTGATGACAGCCATGGGCTACCCTCCCCTGTTTGTTGATTGGTTAAAAACACTGTACAGTATAACTGAACTATGCCCATTGAACGGTAATGACATAGTCGGTACTGTGGACAATGCACAATCCGTGCGACAGGGGTGCCCTCTGTCAGTCCATCTGTTTGCCCTCTATATTGAACCGCTTTTAGTTTGCTTGTCTAGGGGTATTGACGGAATTGAACACTACGGAAAACGCATCCAAGTTCGTGCATATGTAAATGATCTTGTAGGTTTTGCCTCATCAATGAAAGATGTACGTCGTGCATGCGAGATTATTCTGGAATTTTGTGCCTGGACAAATGCACGTATTAACAAGGGGAAGACAAAATTACTTGGTCTAGGCATCTGGACCCTACATAAAATTCAACGACCTGTAGTGACACAGTGGGCAGCGGCGTCGGCTGGGGTTCCTGAGGTTAAGAGTTCGATTCCCCATAGAGGCAATTTAAAACAATCATATTCTAAAAGTAAATGGCCATATGATTGGATAACTCAAGTAGATGAATTAAAAATTCTCGGAATTACATTTTCTTCCGAAACCAAAAAAACAGTTAAAGACAATTGGCAAAGACAGCTCAACATTATCCAAAATATTCTCATCAAAAACACACACCGTCATTTCACTTTTTATGGTCGCATCCTTTTCATTAAACAACATGTTTTGTCACAACTTGTTCATATAGCCCACGTACTTCCCTGCAACAAAACCCAAGCCCTTCTCCTCCAACAAAAATGCAACAAATTCCTTTGGGCACAACGAAGAGAGCACCCACCCCTAAATGTTTTGATCCGCCCCCGGCTTCAAGGTGGGCTTGGTGTCACTTTACTTTTTCCATTCTTCCTGTCCCTTTTCACTCGGCAAATTTTCAAATCTTTAATCCACCCCGAGGCTATTGAGAGAACTGCAACTGTTTATTGGTTGGGGCCACATCTCAAGAACTTCCTTCCACAAATCACCCAGCCTAGGTTTAATGTAACCCATTCATCGCATCCATACTTCACTACCTCACTTTCAACCATCACCGATCTACTTAAAGCTGGCATCTTCACATCGTCAACTGTATCGAATCACCGCGCCACCTACAATCACCTGATCGCTAACATAGGGCAACCAGGGAGAACAGAGATTGCGAAACCGGACCTTGACTGGGCTTCCATCTGGCGTTGGGTGGCCAAAATCAAAGGGAAAAACGCCGAACTGGTCTGGGATTTTAACCATAACCAGCTTTCTACCAAAATGCGTCTCACAAATCTCAATCTTTCAAACAACGACCAATGCCCTCTATGCAATGCTGGCCAAGAAACTGACGACCATCTAATGTTACTTTGTAAAGAGAAAGTTGACAACAGTTTATGGCTCCGTATTCAATTGACGAAACTCGGATGTCTAAAACCACTGAAATCAGCAATCAATGGAGACGTTGGAAATGGGCCCAATAAAAAGAAAATACTGGCCCTCATCCAATCCTACATAATCACCGTCTGGACTGGCCGCAGCCAAAACTTCAACCCAGCCATAAACGAAATACAGTCTCTCTGGTCACGCCTCCTTCATTCAAAAAACTCTCCACAGACGTCACCTTCTAAACCCTAAATATTCCTACAAAACTTTCTCCACAGATACCTTCTCTCCTTCATACAACAAGTTTCTCCCATCATAATTATTATCTCTTGGAACCCCCCCATCCCTCCAGATGTCATATTGTTAATCTTCATCTCCACCAAAATCATTTGTCCTCCATCAATTCCGCCTCGAACTGTAATTAGTTCACTGTAATTTTCCTCCTTTGCCACAACCTGCAACTTATGTCACAAATGCCACAAATGCCCCAACGTATTTGTAAAACAATTTAAATCTTACTTGTGACAATAAATCGTTTAAATATAAAAAAAAAAAAACCGGAAGGCTGGTGGTTCGATCCCACCCAGGGGCGTAGCATAGGAGTTTTTACATATTCTTTTTTATCCTCAGAGACTCCTTATGATAGGTTAAGAATCATCTGTATCTTTTCCGTATACATCGTTGCCTAGTCATCAGTGGTGTACAACCATGATAACTCTACAGTTAAACAGATTATGGTTATCTTTATTAGTTATGCTACTTTGCACTCCTTTCATTGATGATGAGTAAACTTGGGACGCGTAAAATAGCAAATTAAAGGAATTTTGAATCGTCAAAACAACAAAACTACTCTCAAAACAACATGTGTACTTCATTTTCGGGAGCCTTCTGGTGGTAATCAGCTAGTTATAAACCTTGTGTGGGACCATATGGAAAATTCACCCGACTCCCCACTTGGCGTGCCCTTTGGTTACTACTCAGACACGCAGATTGCAGTGAAATTGATAAATTTCAAAAACCGACTGTTCTCACCCAGGATCGAACTGAGGACCTTCAGCGTGTGAGGCCGACGTGATAACCGCTACACTATGAGAACACGAATTTTACCATAGGATCCTTTTTATAAAATGGTTTTACAACCGAATCTAAGTTAACAATATAAATAACCACATCAGAACTGTATGCAAAGGATGTCTTGTTCCCACCCAGGATCGAACTGAGGCCCTTCAGCGTGTTAGGCCGACGTGATAACCACTACACTATGGGAACTGAATTTAACGCATCGCTTGAAACCAAGTTTCGATTAAGACCACATGGAATTGAACGCCCAACGTGGGGCTCGAACCCACGACCCTGAGATTAAGAGTCTCATGCTCTAACGACTGAGCTAGCCAGGCACATTTTGATGGTTAAAGCAAACAGAAACGATCCCAACCATTCATTGAGTATTTCTTCTGTCAAAGAAACGGTGGAGTCCTAAAGAAAAATAACAACTTAAATAATTTTTTTTTTGTGTGTGTGATTCATACGTTTGATTTCCAGCAAGACATGAAACAGCTACCTCCACATATGGAAAGGAGGTGGGTTAGACCATGATATATATCGGGAGTAGTAACGGCTGCAGAATCAGTTGAGCTACGCGTGTTAAGCTCCAGAGATGGCGTTTGCGGCTGGTTAATTGGAATTTCTGAAGAGAGGGAATGAGAGAAAGAAAGCAAAGATTCAAGGGTTAAGGTAAGGAAAGTAAACGTTTCCGAACTAACCCTTCCTCTTTATCACACGTGTCCATATGGTAGATCACGTGATACAAACTTTTACCCTAAATTTCTCCAACGATGAATTGTTAACGAATATTTCCCAAATGAGCATTGGATTCGTCTCAGTGATACGAATAAAATGTAAATTATTTGATTCGATAAAACCTAAAATATTTGTTAGTTTGGAACTTACCAGCCGCGACGCCATCTCTGGAGCAGAATGAGTGTAGCTCAATTTCTTCCGTGAGAAGAGTACTTCCATTTCTACTCCTGGTAAACTTCATGGTGGTACCGAAGGGAAAAAATATTTAAAAACATCAGCGCCATCTGACGTCTGGAAGAAGCCGTCTGTTTCCGGTTTTATTTACTAAACATTTGTATCCTGTCACTGACAGTAGCAGCATAAACTAGATAAATGGCGCCCAATTGTTGTTTCTGGGATTACCAAAAGGGTTGGAGAATGAACACATTACGTTTCTCTCAGTCGTAAAGAAGCACAAAGTTCCCGTCTCCCCCAATTAATTTAGATGCCTTTGTGGCGCAATTGGCTAGCGCGTTCGGCTGTTAACAGACGTGTCTATCTGATCTCCCAAGAGTGACATCTTGCGGTGAGTCCAAAGAAACTGTTTTGTTTTGTTTTTTTTCTCTCTCTCTTCTGGTTTGTATTGTATCTTGTAATTCGTTTGTTTCCCTTGTTTGTTTGTTAAGGCGCCATTTTGGTATTGGCATTTTTTTTCTTTTTTGCATTTTTCCCGCCTCTTTGCCCCTTTGTTGTGGGTAAAATGGGAACGGAATCCCCAGACGTCTGGCCACGTACTGCCGAAATCTCTTTTGGTAATACTGAAGTGACCAGGCATGAATTCTACGAATGTTTCGAGCATGATAGTAATGAATCTGACAGCATCTTTGATGCTGTTTCTCGTCTACCAGGGCGAGCCTTTTGCGTTTTCCGAATTGGGTTCAAGACCGTCAAAGACCATATTGAATTCTTGAATAAATTTAGTGCAAAAGAATCTGTAGTCATTAGTGGCAAGGAGGTCCGAATTCGAGTTAGAGATAGGTCAGTTAACCTCGTACGCGTTAGAATTCAACATTTCAAATTCGATGATGACCTTAGCCTGCTAAACAAGAGATTGTGCGAGTTTGGAGTGATTTCTCGGGTGTTTTGGGACACGTATCAGGATAGGTCGCTTCCAAGGTGGAACGGGATAAAGACTGGAGTTGTCAATGTGGATATGGAGATCCACAAGGGCATCCCATCTTTTATCACCTTTGGAAGCTACAAGGATCCACTAATGGTGTCTTATGCAGGACAAATGCACACATGCCGCATGTGTGATTCTCCCACCCATGTCTTAGCTAATTGCCCCAAGCAACCCCGTAGTTTAACCACCCCCAGCACCATTTTAAAAGCCCCCATGGGAACACGTAGCTATAGTAGTGTACTAACAAATCGTGGGACAGTTAAAATTGTTAGGAAGCCCCAGGAGACAGGGCCGACTGGTGGCGGGAAAATGCCAATTGCTCCAACTGTTGACGCTGATTCATTTCCCGAGTTAGCCCAGAGGTCAACGATGTCGGCTGTAGTCGTTTTTGATAAAGCTCCTGAGGATCCAATTTCGAAACCCGATGAAGCTGAGTCTCTTTCTGACACCGATTCTGACGCTGAAAACACTAGCTGTGTGGATTCGTCTGTGGCGTCTTATTCGGTAAGGAAAAAGAAAATGAAAGAGACGAGGGAATTCCGCGACCAACAAATCAATCAAAAAAAAGGAGTCGTACTGCCTCTTCCCATTCCCCCGTCGAGGAAGCTGAGGAAATTGAATCTGATGTAGCTCGTTTGGTTGAACTCGGGTCTCCGACTCTAGAGGTTTCAGGTTCGACACCGAGTGTGGACACCAATTCTTTTCCCACCCTTTCGGGGGGGGGGGGACGATGAGCCAGCCGATACAATTGCACCTAGAGTACCATTTATTCCATCCATTATAGATCAGATGGATAACGATGTGGATGAAAAGATGAATGCAACCGAGTTGTGTTCGGTTTCAAACCCTGAGGAAGACTTTTCCTTTTCTGATGAGAGTCTTCAGCCAGGCCAACGGTAATTTGACAGCCAGAAGGCTAGTCATGTGAGCGAGACTCAGGAATCTTTGGGCGTCCCCCTCAGCACTCAATCGACTTCTATAGCAGATAAAACCCTCAAAGCAATGGAGGTCGTTAGAAGGAAAAAAGGCAACGATAACAAGACCCAATCCCCAAAACCCAATTTTAAATTTTAATCATGATTAACATCGCGACATATAATATCAACAGAATATCGTCACCTGACAAACTTCAAATAATGCTCAATTTCTTTTTACATCAAAAACTTGATATTATATGTTTGCAAGAAGTAGTATTCCACTA
Organism: Daphnia magna; assembly: GCF_020631705.1. Classification (NCBI taxonomy): domain Eukaryota; kingdom Metazoa; phylum Arthropoda; class Branchiopoda; order Diplostraca; family Daphniidae; genus Daphnia; species Daphnia magna. Next base: position 77,513 of record NW_025533123.1, read on the forward strand.
TAACACCGTATTTACTAACCATTACCAGATGCACACAAACCTCGGCCCTAGAAAACATGGGACAGCCATCCTAGTACGACACGGCCTGAGCGTCAACAACATTTTGTTTGAACCGGAGGGGAGGTTGATAGCCATGGAAGTAAAGGGTTTTGCTTTTGTGTGTATTTACGCCCCATCTGGTGACCAAAATAAAACTTATAGGGATTCTTTCCTCCTGGAAACTATTCCGGCTTATGTTGCCCAATATAAGGCACCAGCAATTATATTGGGAGATTTTAATGCCGTTGACGAGATCGATGACCGGAAAAGTAGCAAGACAACACCACCTAAAATTAGACTAGCACTACTAGAACCCCTCCGAGTTTTAGTAAAAGCCCTTTCATTAACAGATGTCTGGAGAGATATTCGGAAAAATGAACCTTGTTGGACGTACTTTTGTGCGACTAGCCAGGCTAGATTAGACCGAATTTATTGTCAGCACCACGTAAAATTTTCTGATATCCATTTGCACGAGTTACCACTCGGGGATCACAGACCAATCGTAGGGTATATAAACAGTACCACCCCTCCTCGTGTAGTGAGAAACAAGTCAAGGGTTTTATGGAAACTTAACACATCAATCCTCGAGGAGGAAGAATATATAAAATTGGTGCATGTCTTTATTGAAGAAATGTCCCAACATACATCCCGTATTGGAAACGTAGACCACTGGTGGGAGAACATTTTCAAACCTGGCCTCAGGCGTTTATCAATTAATTATTGTTAAAAGAGAATCTGTGACCAGAGAGTCAAACGGAAATTACTCCAACATCAACTAAAAGAAACCGTGAACAATGCAAATCTCAATCATGCGCGCTACATGGAGTTGAAACGTGAGTTTCTAGCCTGGGAGCGAGAAGCATTGAGGGGATTTGCAATACGTTCACGCGTTCAAAGTACAGCCGAAGAAGAGACATCTACCTTTCATATGAACAAGTCAACGAGTAATTTCCAGAAGTCTCTGATCACCCAACTCAAAACTAATGATAACTGTAAAATTACCCAATCTGAGCAAATTAACCTAGAAATAATTAAACATTTCAGTGGAATCTTTCAGAACCAGCCCGCCCCTAATACCCATTTAGCTGGAAAATTTATAGAAGGGATTAGAGGTGCACTTAACCGCACAAAACCCACTAAAAACGACCCGGGTCTATCAGTAGTAGCTCAGTCGTTAAACGCTCAAGCGTTCAATCGAGGAGTACTAGGTTCGATCCCGGAGAGTGACAATCCTCTAGTGTCTCCATTTACAGTAGAGGAAATTAACAACGCACTTAGGGCAACTAAAAAGAACAAGGCCCCAGGTACAGATGGCATTCCTTTTGAGTTTTATTTAAAATTCTGGGATGTTATTGGTGTTCATTTTCTAGAGATGATGATTTGTGTCCTCGACAAAAGAAAACTCCAACCGTCGCAGGGAAGGGCAGCTATTAGATTAGTCCCAAAAATCCCAGCACCGAGTAAAATCACAGATTACCGGCCAATTTCATTGTTAAATACCGATTACAAGTTAATCGCGTCAGTATTGGCTTTTCGTCTGAGAAATTCTCTTCAAAACTCTCTAGATTCACATCAAAAAGGTGGTGTACCCGGCCGCTATATCTTTGACAGCTTGTGTTTAATTCGAGATGTCATTGATAATACAGGCCGTAAATCAAAAGAAGTATCTTCCCTCAAACCGGCCGCCATTATCGCGTACGATTTGGAGAAAGCATATGACCTTGTCAACCGAGACGTACTGTGGGAAGTGATGACAGCCATGGGCTACCCTCCCCTGTTTGTTGATTGGTTAAAAACACTGTACAGTATAACTGAACTATGCCCATTGAACGGTAATGACATAGTCGGTACTGTGGACAATGCACAATCCGTGCGACAGGGGTGCCCTCTGTCAGTCCATCTGTTTGCCCTCTATATTGAACCGCTTTTAGTTTGCTTGTCTAGGGGTATTGACGGAATTGAACACTACGGAAAACGCATCCAAGTTCGTGCATATGTAAATGATCTTGTAGGTTTTGCCTCATCAATGAAAGATGTACGTCGTGCATGCGAGATTATTCTGGAATTTTGTGCCTGGACAAATGCACGTATTAACAAGGGGAAGACAAAATTACTTGGTCTAGGCATCTGGACCCTACATAAAATTCAACGACCTGTAGTGACACAGTGGGCAGCGGCGTCGGCTGGGGTTCCTGAGGTTAAGAGTTCGATTCCCCATAGAGGCAATTTAAAACAATCATATTCTAAAAGTAAATGGCCATATGATTGGATAACTCAAGTAGATGAATTAAAAATTCTCGGAATTACATTTTCTTCCGAAACCCAAAAAACAGTTAAAGACAATTGGCAAAGACAGCTCAACATTATCCAAAATATTCTCATCAAAAACACACACCGTCATTTCACTTTTTATGGTCGCATCCTTTTCATTAAACAACATGTTTTGTCACAACTTGTTCATATAGCCCACGTACTTCCCTGCAACAAAACCCAAGCCCTTCTCCTCCAACAAAAATGCAACAAATTCCTTTGGGCACAACGAAGAGAGCACCCACCCCTAAATGTTTTGATCCGCCCCCGGCTTCAAGGTGGGCTTGGTGTCACTTTACTTTTTCCATTCTTCCTGTCCCTTTTCACTCGGCAAATTTTCAAATCTTTAATCCACCCCGAGGCTATTGAGAGAACTGCAACTGTTTATTGGTTGGGGCCACATCTCAAGAACTTCCTTCCACAAATCACCCAGCCTAGGTTTAATGTAACCAATTCATCGCATCCATACTTCACTACCTCACTTTCAACCATCACCGATCTACTTAAAGCTGGCATCTTCACATCGTCAACTGTATCGAATCACCGCGCCACCTACAATCACCTGATCGCTAACATAGGGCAACCAGGGAGAACAGAGATTGCGAAACCGGACCTTGACTGGGCTTCCATCTGGCGTTGGGTGGCCAAAATCAAAGGGAAAAACGCCGAACTGGTCTGGGATTTTAACCATAACCAGCTTTCTACCAAAATGCGTCTCACAAATCTCAATCTTTCAAACAACGACCAATGCCCTCAATGCAATGCTGGCCAAGAAACTGACGACCATCTAATGTTACTTTGTAAAGAGAAAGTTGACAACAGTTTATGGCTCCGTATTCAATTGACGAAACTCGGATGTCTAAAACCACTGAAATCAGCAATCAATGGAGACGTTGGAAATGGGCCCAATAAAAAGAAAATACTGGCCCTCATCCAATCTTATATAATCACCGTCTGGACTGGCCGCAGCCAAAACTTCACTCCAGCTATAAACAAAATACAGTCTCTCTGGTCACGCCTCCTTCATTAAAAAAACTCTCCCCAGACGTCACCTTCTAAACCCTAAATATTCCTACAAAACTTTCTCCACAGATACCTTCTTTCCTTCATACAACAATTTTCTCCCATCATAATTATTATCTTATGGACCCCCCCCCCTCCAGACATTTAAATTAATTGGGGGAGACGGGAACTTTCTGCTTCTTTACGACTGAGAGAAACGTAATGTGTTCATTCTCCAACCCTTTTGGTAATCCCAGAAACAACAATTGGGCGCCATTTATCTAGTTTATGCTGCTACTGTCAGTGACAGGATACAAATGTTTAGTAAATAAAACCGGAAACAGACGGCTTCTTCCAGACGTCAGATGGCGCTGATGTTTTTAAATATTTTTTCCTTCGGTACCACCATGAAGTTTACCAGGAGTAGAAATGGAAGTACTCTTCTCACGGAAGAAATTGAGCTACACTCGTTCTGCTCCAGAGATGGCGTCGCGGCTGGTAAGTTCCAGACTAACAAATATTTTAGGTTTTATCGAATCAAATAATTTACATTTTATTCGTATCACTGAGACGAATCCAATGCTCATTTGGGAAATATTCGTTTACAATTCATCGTTGGAGAAATTTAGGGTAAAAGTTTGTATCACGTGATCTACCTTATGGACACGTGTGATAAAGAGGAAGGGCTAGTTCGGAAACGTTTACTTTCATTACCTTAACCCTTGAATCTTTGCTTTCTTTCTCTCATTTCCTCTCTTCACAAATTCCAATTAACCAGCCGCAAACGCCATCTCTGGAGCTTAAAACGCGTAGCTCAACTGATTCTGCAGCCGTTACTACTCCCGATATTCATCATGGTCTAACCCACCTCCTTTCCATATGTGGAGGCAGCTGTTTCATGTCTTGCTGGAAATCAAACGAATGAATCACACACACACAAAAAAATTATTTAAGTTTTTATTTTTCTTTAGGACTCCACCGTTTCTTTGACAGAAGAAATACTGAATGGATGGTTGGGATCGTTTCTGTTTGCGTTAACCATTAACATGTGCCTGGCTAGCTCAGTCGGTAGAGCATGAGACTCTTAATCTCAGGGTCGTGGGTTCAAGCGCCACGTTGGGCGTTCAGTTCCATGTGGTATTAATCGAAACTTAGTTGCAATCAATACGTAAAATTCTGTTCCTTTAATGTAGTGGTTATCACGTCGGCCTAACACGCTGAAGGTCCTCAGTTCGATCCTGGGTGAGAACCTCGTTTTTTCCATTCTTCTCTTCTTCTACGTCTCAGTCAATTTTCCTACTTTTAATTTAGCACTTTTGTCGCGGGTTGCAAAGAAAGAGAAATAGGAAAAGCATAAAGGGGTACGGTAGGCACCAAACTATCCCCTCCATCAAAAAGAAATAGAAGGATATAGACCCATTTGCCTGCTAAAGAAACTTCCACGCATGACTGTAGAAAACCTCAAAACGCAAATAGAACACTTAAACAAAACAATAATCTATTTGGAGCAAGAAAATCAACAGCTAAAAAAGAAGGTTGACATGGGCTTAACTCACGACGACGAGGACACTTCGGAAAAACGTTCGCAAATACCTGCAAGAAAAATCCCAAGGATGACGATATTCCAGCACCTGAGCAGGACGACGAAGACGCAAAGAAAGTGAACAGGTACTTCACTCAGCCAATAGTGAAGGCCCTAGGAGAGCTATTCTCCAGAGAAGACAAAAAGGCAATTCCAATCTTTAAAGGAAAAAGCACTGATAAACTAATATCAGAGTGGCTACGCGGCGCCGAGCACGTAGCACGAAACAACGAATGGGACGACAATCAAAAGATACGTTTCTTTTCTGATCGATTGAAAGGCGAAGCCTTTGAATGGCATGAAAACTACGCTGAGGAGGAAGGCGATGATCTAAATTACCAGGATTGGAAAGAAGCACTAATAACAAGATTTCAGGACACCTACGACTTAGCTACGCTGGCGAAAAAACTTTCAAAATTAACTAAAAAACCGGAAGAAAACTGCAGAGCTTTCGTGTCAAGGTTAAATAATCTTTACGATACCATCGCTGGTAAAGAAGAAAGGGCTGATCATAACCAAACTATTATTGAAGGACAATTACTAAACAAAGTGAAAAAGATGAGGGATCACAGAAAAAGCAAAATCCTACTACAAGGATTACTACCAAAGTATAAAGCAGAACTTTATCTACGAATGCCAGAAAACACAGAAGACTTTGACGCATTATGTAAACAACATTTCATTTCTGAAAAAATTCTACACACAAAAGAAGCTACAGACGACAAGGAGATGTCAGCTGTCATAGCAGGGATAACGCATCACGAAAAACAACAAGACGATAAAATCCAACTACTTGAGCAAAAATTATCAGAAGCTCTGTCAGAATTAAAATGTACTAATACGAAACGTGGATCCTCACAGGAAAACGACGTTACCATAGCTGCAACTGACCAATACGAAAAAGGAAGACCACGTTCAAGTGAACGCTACTCAAGATCACGTGATTCGCGAGTGCGATTTGCTGACAGTCATAACAGCCGAGAATCAAGTCGAGAAAGAAGTCTAAGTAGAAACAGAGACAACAGCCCCTACCGCAGACACTACAATTCGTCCGGACGAAGAAATTATAATCCTTCAGGATACAGGCAAACCAGATTTCCATCTCACCAACGTCCCTCATATCGGAACGACTACCCCAACCGACAAGGAAACTACAACGGACCAAACAACTACAGACATTAAGCACGTTATAACAGCAACCAACATACACAGCTGCAACAGCACACTGGCAACAACCCTCGAACCACTTAAAATCGAGAAATAACCTGCTACAAGTGTAACTGAAGAGGACATATTGCAAGAGAATGTTGGACAGATATGGCACGTACCAACAACCAAGGTCCCCGATAAACACCATAAAGCCAATCCGTAACTCCCAACTAACATACAATTTAGGATCAGATGTAGAAGTAGAAATTCCAAAACTGATACGTATTCTGGTTAGAATTTTTAATAAGGAAATCATAGCTTTAGTAGACACTGGCGCAGCCGCTAGTTTAGTATCCAGTAAAATATTGGATACTCTAGAGTGTAATGAGAACTTAAAACAAGTAGAAAATGCGAATCCTCCTATTTTTATAACGGTGTCAGGACAAGAACTTAAATCGATAGGGAAATTTGAATTTTCAGTTATTATCAATGATAACCATATTATTAACCATCACTTTTATGTTATGAACAACTTAAATGAACAATGCATCTTAGGATTGATAACAATAATGTGAAGATTAACACTAGAAATCGTCAAATATGTTATGATCACTTTGGAGTAGAACATAATTTTGGAAGTAATACCATGCCCATTTCTAGCGTAACATTTAGCAAAGCAGGCATCCATATACCACTAATCCCAATTGATAGAGAAGACGAAGATCTTACACAACAAGATTATCGTAATTTAGAATCCTTCACTCAATTAGACTTTAATAATAAAACTAAGCAGATAGCTAAGATTGCTGAAAAAGAAGAACAAGCACTCAATGTATCAGACGACATACGAACTAAAACTGAAATTTTACTAAAGAAACACGAAGATCTTTTCGCAGACCAAGAATCTGACTTGGGTCTAGCTACACAAGTGAAACATCACATCAACATAGGCCATAACGCTCCCATTAATCAAAGACTACCAAAAACACCCGAATCCCTAAAACTTGTTGTTAAGACTAAAATAGAGGTAATGCTAAGTAACAAAATAAGAAGAGAAAGCCACAGTCCTTTTGCTGCAGCCATAGTAATGGTACCTAAAAAGCTACTGGCAGATAGAAATAGAAGAAAGTGATTAACACAAAACAGCTTTCATTTGTGAATTTGGCCAATATGAATTTAATCGAATGCCATTTGGTTTAACAAATGTCCCCAGCACTTTTCAAAGAGCAATGAATAACATCTTGAAAACGGTATTGTACAAATTCGCATTGGTTTACCTAGATGATATCATAGTGTTCAGTAATTGAATTACCTATCATGTGACACACTTGGAAGCAGTTTTTAGACTCCTTAAACAAGCGAGTTTAAAGTTGAAAAGGAAGAAATGCGAATTTTTTAAAGAAGAATTAGATTATTTAGGTTACATCGTATCCGGGAAATGAATAACACCATGTACAAAGAAATTAGACGCGATTATTAAATATCCCGCTCCCAAAAACGTAAAAGAATTGAGCTCATTTTTAGGTCTAGCTAGCTACTACAGAAAATTTATTCGGGCTTTTGCGGTTAAAGCCCATCCGCTAACTGCGCTCACTAGAAAATCAGCGGAATGGAAATGGGGGGAGGAACAAAGGGACGCCTTTGAATGTATTAAGAACTGTCTCATCACTAGACCTGTTCTAGGTTATCCGGATTTTTCTCGATAATTTATCATCTACACGGATGCTTCAGGATATGGAATAGGAGCATTCTTGGCTCAAATACAACCTCCACCTCAATCAGCGGATTTAGCGGAGTCCGACGGACAGGACCTTCGTAAATCAGACGGCGTAGAAGTCGTCATAGCCTATACCTCTAAACATCTGAACGACCACGAGGCCAAGTGGTCAACCACAGAGAAAGAGGCATACGCAATAATCCACGCCATCGACTTGTTTAGGACGTACCTATACGGGCGTAAGTTTAGCGTATTTACAGATCATAGACCTTTAGAATGGCTAATGAGTAAAACGGAACCAGCAGGAAGATTAGCTCGATGGGATCTTAAGATCCAAGAATTTGATATCATTATTGGGTACCGACCAGGAAAGTCACACCAAAATGCTGACACACTTAGTCGCACCCCAATAGTACCGTTAGCAAAAGTAGAAACAAGGTCAAAAGGTACAAAAGAGAAACCATAAGTAATAAACGAAACCAAGGAAACTAGAACAAAACAAGTAATTTTCGAAACGGAAAGTAATCAGTCCAAGGACACGGAAAAATGGATAGAACTCCAACACAAAGATGAGTATTGCCGAACAATATTAAAAGAAATGGCAAAGGCCAATTCAAGTAAGGACGTTAAAAATCAATTTAAAATAAACTAAAAAGGATTATTTGCAGATATCAGAGGAAGAATTGTAACGCCAGTAAGACTGGTGCCACAAATTTTAAAGGAAAATCACGATCACATATTAGCAGGACATTTAGGAGTAGGAAAAACGTTGGCTAGACTTCAAAAACAGTACACATGGCCATGCATGCGTACCGCCGTAATAGAATACGTTAAAAGTTGTTTGATGTGTAATAAAAGAAAAGCGGTAGGTGGAAGTAAAGCACCATTGCACCCTTTGCCTTTAGTTGAAGGAGTATGAGAAAGGATCGCAATGGACATAGTGGGCCCAATTCAATAAAGCACTAAGGGATACAGATACAGTACCCACCACAAGTGTTAGAAAATGTGCGGATACCCGTAAGCCTCCGTGTAAATACCTCGCTGATTTGCGAGGAAAATACTGGGGATAGATTTTTAAATTTTTTTTTACAAATACATTTGTTGAAGATGTATTCGTGAAAAAAAAATCAGAACTGTACAAGCCTCCGCTGAGGCTGTACACCACTTTCCAGAAGTATTAGAAATTTTTGTTTTGTGTGGATCTCTTATGGTGGGATGGATTTTTCCGGCGGCCATATCTTTTGTTCCGATTAAGATACGGAGCCGGGGATTGTTTTACTAATTGCCCATTGGGCACTTTATTCCACGACCGCGATTCGATCGTGATTCATGAACCCCTTCTCTATTTTTTTCGCCCGAAAAAAACGCGCATTCCATTCAAGGACTATTATTGTGTGTACAACGACACAGGGAAAATGTAGTCTGACTTTTTCCCACTGGGGGCGCATGTCGCGCAAGGGATGCGCAACTCTTTCTTTGTCGCGGACACATATCCGCGCGGCTGATTTGGAACCGGCGGGAATCGGGATTTATATGAGACTATTTAAGACTGCAAATAGTAATAGGAGAACAAGGGGCTATTTATTTAACATTTATTTAATAACGCGTGTGTCCTCCTTTTGGTGAAATTACAGCGCGACATCTTGCTGGCATAGTATTAATATATTTTCGCAGCTCTTGAATAGAAATTTGGCTCCAAGCTTGTTGCATCGCACGCCATAATCCTTGTTCGGACGTTTTTTGCGTTTTATCAATTTTTGATTCGAGGAGGTCCCACACTTGTTCAATCGGGTTTAAATCGGGGCTCTGGGGAGGCCACACCATTCGCCTCAGAATTCCTTTAATTATTAAAAAATAAATAATGAAGAAACTAGTAATATACTACTGACTAACACTAAATACCTAGCTTTTCTTTTTTGGCCAAATAATCACGGCAATACGCAGAAGCATGCTTCGGATCATTGTCTTCCTGAAAGTTCTTTCCGATCAATGCAGTGCCGGCGGGAATTGCATGTCTTTATAAAATATTGTGGTAATATTTTTTGTCCATTTTTCCTTCTATTTTTTTTAATGGCCAGACACCATGAGCAGATATTGCCCCCCAAGCCATTATTGAACCACCACCATGTTTAATTGTAGGTTTGAGACATTCTTTTAGAAAACGCTCCCCTTTACGTCTCCTTACATAAACCCTTCGATTATTTCCAAAACATTCAGATTTTGTCTCATCAGTGAAAAGGACCTTATGCCATTCCTCTAAGCTCCAGTCTTTGTGTTCCCTAGCCCAGAGAAGTCGCTTTTTTATATTGGGATCTCTTAATAAAGGCTTAGCTGCAGCAACTCTCCCAATCAACCCTCGATTTCTTAAGCTTCTACGAATTGTAGCCATCGAAACTTTTATACACGTTTTTTAAATTAAATTCTGCTGTTAAAAGACTTAACGTCTTTCTACGATCCCGCAAACTGCAAATTTTGACATATTCTACATCTTTTACAGTCAACAACTTTTTTCGCACTCTTCCTGATCTATTGTCAAAATTATTCAATTCTTTGAAACGCTCGACAGTGTTATGGACTGTACTAACAGAACATCCCACAGTGTTTGCAATTCTTGAAAGTGTCCATCCTATTAAACACAAAAACCACATTTAAAAATCAAATGCGCAATGAGGGTAATTGTAATTGCTCACCTGAGTCACTACGAAGTGAAACAATTAAGGCGCGTTCAGCCGCCGACAGCTCTTTTCTCGCAGACATGTTTAATCAGCGATTGAAACAGTAATTACCACGCTGTCTCAAATACACTCAATAGGTAAAAAAACTATCGATAAATATATTTCCCGGTTCCAAATCAGCCGCGTGGATATGTGTCCGCGACAAAGAAAGAGTTGCGCACCCCTTGCGCGCCATGCGCTTCCAGTGGAAAAAAGTCAGACTACATTTTCCCTGTGTCGTTGTACACACAATAATAGTCCTTGAATGGAATGCACGTTTTTCCCGGGCGAAAAAAATAGGGAAGGGGTTCATGAATCACGATCGAATCGCGGTCGTGGAATAAAGTGCCCAATGGGCAATTTGTAAAAAAATCCCCGGCTCCGTATCTTAATCGGAACAAAAGATATGGCCGCCGGAAAAATCCATCCCGCCATAAGAGATCCACACACAAAAAAAAATTTCTAATACTTCTGGAAAGTGGTGTACAGCCTCAGCGGAGGCTTGTACAGTTCTGATTTTTTTTCACGAATACATCTTCAACAAATGTATTTGTAAAAAAAAATTAAAAAATCTATCCCCAGTATTTACCTCGCAAATCAGCGAGGTATTTACACGGAGGCTTACGGGTATCCGCGCATTTTCTAACACTTGTGGTGGGTACTGTATATATTATTTATTTCAGATTATGCCAGTAGGTTTGTTTTTACAGTTCCAATGAGAAATCAAACTGGCCAATTAATTGCGAAGGTTTTAGTTAATAAAATATTTACTAAATATGGGTCTCCAGAAGTAGTTCTAACAGACCAAGGTACTAACTTTCTATCCAGCCTGATACAAGAGGTGTGTAAACTATTCAAAGTCAAACAAATAAGGACTACAGCCTATCATCCACAAACTGATGGATTAGTTGAGAGGTTCAATCGAACCCTCTGTGACATGCTAGCTTGTTATGTCTCAGACATACCTGCTAACTGGGACAAATACCTTCCGTTCGTTACTTTTGCTTACAACACAGCAAAACAAGCTTCAACTCAAGAAACACCATTCTTTCTATTCTTCGGACGAGAACCAATAATGCCCAATGATATCAAGATTAACAGAAGATACGAAACCTATGAAGATACTAGTATGGTGTATTCACAGCAGTGGGAAAAAGCTCAAAAACTGGCAAGAAAACATCTCTTCAAATCCCAAACAAGACAGAAAAAATACTACGACGTAACCACGAAAATTATTAAATACAACATAGGTGACTACGTATTACTGAAGGCGCCACCAGCAGCAGGAAAATTCATAAATCGATGGAACGGACCATTTCAAATTTCAAGAAGTTTCTCGGATATCAACTACGAGATCCAGCACACTGAAAACAAAAAACTGAAATCTGTAGTACATACCAACCGTCTCAAACTTTACATACCAAGAAAACAAGAAACAACTAAGGAAGAAGAAATACTACAAGACCTACCGGAAATTTTGAAGCCCAACGACGACCAACAATTCACCAACGCCGACCAGGCCGACCAAGGAAGCAGCAGCTGATACATCCAGTGAAGATGAACATCAAACCACGCAGGAACGAAGGAGAACCAAAAGAACAAACATACCACACAATACCCAACCTTTACCGTAACCAAATCCGAAACGATCCTATAACGAATCACCAATACAAGGCGTGGGATTCGCCTCTACAGTATTTCATACGCCTGGGGAGCTCTAAGATTGGCGCATAGAAGACCAAAAATAATCAAGGGAGATGGAAAAATCGTACAAAAGGATGCAACAATATACATTACTTACGAGTCCGGAAGCAGAAATCCTTTGATAACGTACAGTCAACTTTCAAAGGACGACCCTCTCCCACCAGGATCAAAATTTGAGTACATTGTCGACCAAACAATACGCGTACAAAACACTCATATCTGCATCACGGAAACAACACACGACTACGTATTTGCTGCAGCCTTTTCAGAGGAATATTATAAGGAGATGGATATTAGAAAAAGAGAACAGCTACCTAATTTCCCAAGAATCAGAAATGTGTCTTACCGTAGGGGTCGACGAAACCTTAAAATTGGAACAGTGTGCTTTGGAAGGAGATACCAGGAAAAACCAGCAGTGGTTTTTTCAAACAATAAATACCAACCCGGATGTTATAGAAAATTTTCCCGACGTAACATTGCAGGATATTCAAGAAGTCCGATTAGAACAACGAAAAGCAGTTACAACCACAATCAACTCACCCATATTTGGAGGTATATCTTGAAAGCAAATCACGGCAGTAAAAATATCATCTGGGACATGATCGCCTGGGGGTTGTTGAAAAATGGAATATATCCAAACGGGAAATGTGTCACACATCATGGACTTGAAAACAATTAACCATGGAAGATTGTGACACAGATTGGACAAAATGTCAAGATGAACTAAAAAAATTTATCACTAGTAACGATTCCCTGGTACAATCACAAGTATCCGATATGGCGACAACAACAGCAAGTAAATTAATAAGCCATTCAACAACACCTCCCACAACAACTGAAAAAATAGAAGATCCTCCAGTCACGAAAGAGCACACAATTACGGAAGATGCAATAATGGAAATTATTGATGACAATGAACAAAGAGCTCAGCAAGAAATACCCGAAGCAGCATCTTTAACACTAGAACAAGTACCGGAGGTACCAATTAAAGATGAAACAGAAAGCGATCTACCCCAAAATATAGAAGAATTCGGTGACAAAATTAAATTCGAAATTTCAAAAACGCATGAGCAATATAAAATAAGTATAGAAACAGAACACGAAAACAAACTTGCAAAAGAAATCCGCGATGTATATTGTCAACTTTCATCGATAAAGAAAACTCATGCCGTGATTCTAGCTCAATGTAATGGCATTCTTGCTGCTTCAGCACTTGGTTTACCCATCTGAACGAGACTGCAAGGCTTCGGACAAGCGATGACACTTCAAAACGGATTTTCATCTCCGCAAAAGAATCCAAATGTGGATTTCAACCATTCTTTACCTATGAAGATAAAAACTGCACAATTGGAGTAGATGGATTGTCTATACATCCATATTCCGATTGCTTTTGGAAAACTCATTTGGTAAATTTAAATGGATTCCATCACACCTGGGAACATAATTCAACAGACGGAGAGTGGGTAAAACAAAAAGCAAACATTCACATGCCGAACTTAGACCTTATCACAGAGTTCGAAGAGTTGCACTTGAATGATTTCGACTACAGTTTGAAGAGCCATCCAGCGCACGAAACAATGGAAATGGAGCAATTGAATATCCTAAACGATTTAGTAGGCCTAATGCAGGAATCAAATTCAAAATAAGTTTCTGACATAGTGATGTCAGAAAAACAGGATAATCAGATAGGTACCATGTTTTCATGGTTCGACACATTGAAAATTCTTATCCTATCTATTATCGGATTCATTATATTCATCGTATGCCTGCGCATATTGATCATTTCTGACCCTTTCACAAGAATCATGGAAAAAATTCGTCAAACTAGAAGATTAAGACGGTACGGAATCAATATGGAAGAAGCACACGAATTAACTTCAATGATCGCAAATTCAAACATTCAACCACCAGAAGAAATAATAGAACAACCATTCACAAGGATGACGGCTCCTACACCTCTTACCATGGAAAGACCCTCACAATCACGCCCAGCTCAACCAAGCGCACCGAAACAACGTAGTATTTACCCTATTATGGAAGAAAACTGGGAATCTGATCAAGCTCGCAAATGCACAGGAAAACACACGACGTGCACTTACGTTGTGGGTTATGGAATGGTATGGGAAGACCTTTTCAGATGCTCAACAGAAGTTGAATCTAAAAACAACTAACCTTTAAAAAACAACTAATCAAGTTTTTATTTTTTGGGTGAAAGAGGAAAGTAGTAAATGTATTAAAAATTCAAAATATGACACATTAAAAAAAAAAAAAAAAGAAAACTTCAAGTGAATTGTCTTCGCTATACCATTAGTGTTTAAACAGCCACCAAACAATCAAGTGTTAAGTAAAAATGGAAGCTTTTAACGTAGTGAAGAAAAACAACGAAGAAACCTTAGTGATGGAACAGAACAGTGAAGACGCAGTGCAACATAATGAAGCAAGTGATAGTGAAAGTCAACCAGAAACGAACTACATAGTGATCGAAAGTGACATTGAAACAGAAAGTGAAACACAACGAGATGGACTTTTCGGGGATTATGGTTTTTATCCACCAACGTTCAAATTTAATCCAAATGCTACACAAAAAGCAGCACTACCTAAATGTAGTAACTGTGCTATGAAAACGCACCCAACTTTATCGGCAGCGAGAGCAGATGCCATTTAAAACGAACACAAGCCATCACACGATTACGTGATAAGGAAATTTTCTTAGAAATGATAGACGCCCCAAGGGAAGAAATAAGAAGATGTATCATCAAGAAGGAGAAATAGGAAATCAAGGAAATCAAGGAGAAATAGGGGAGACTGGAGTAAGCCGGGACGGTTTTCGTTTTCCCCCTATATCTCCCAAACTAATCATTAAATGAATTTATTATTTTGTTTTTATGTATTCCATACGGTAATGTACCCCCCATATTTTTTATATAATTTAATAATAAACCATTTTCCCATATAAGACCTTTAAAGTTTTCTTAGATTTGTGGGGGGAGCCTATTTTGAGGGGTAAGTGAGGACACTAGGGTGGGTGGTGAGGGACGTCCTCCGTTTTCACCTTGAAATTCATTTTAAAAAATTGTAAAAATTGAAATAGCGTCCCACTACATTGTAAGTTATTTATATTTTAACTTACTTTTTCATTGTCGTTTCTAGTAAAGTTTATTTCAGTAGCACAAAAAATTGGGGAACAACTCTTTAGGAACTGATTTGTGAAAAGTGACTCTCGCTATTTTCTATAGAACAAAAGTTTTTATACGGGTTTCATGAAGGTCGAACTACAAGAAAATTAAGTTGAAACGTTTGAAGGGTAAATCAGTCTGTAAAACGTCTAAGGAAGAAATTACATAGAAAAGAGGGGCGTATAGAAAATTAATGTTACGTAAGAATAAAGGGTAGGAAAAATAATGAAAATAATAAAGAATAAATTGTTTTGGTTCTTTACATAGCTATCCGGTTCCAAAAGATTGCGTCTCGCAATCAATCAAGGTCAAATTTGGAACGGAATAGAAAGTGAGACAAAACAAAACAAGAAAACAACATTAATTAATTCAACAGAACAGCTGCTTCTCGATGCGCTTGTTTTAGCGCGTCCCGGTGGAATTTGTTCCGTGGAGGCTCTCTTTGTAGAAAAGGGGCTGATGGGGCAAAAAGTTCCGGGGCGGGTTGTTGAACAGAGGCGGGTAAGTTTACAATAGTAATGGGCGGGGATGGATTTGAGGGGTTTATTAACGCGGGGTGGCCTACTTCTATATCATTATCAGATGTTTTGGTGAAGCAAGTGAAAGGGTTACAAGTACTTAGAAAAGAACAACAAGGTATGTATCTTGCAATAAGGGAACCTACTCCACAAAAATGAAAGAAAAAGAATCCGATAAATCCCATCCCTAGAAGACTACAAATGCTACTTGACCAACTAAGAATCTTAGACGACAGGGAAACGTTCTTTTCTTTTTGGAGTGAGGAAAGAAGAGTGCTCATGTGAAAAGGATTTCCAAGGTCGATGCTATGTTCTTCTTTAGCAGCAGCAATTATCTCGGCGATTGCAGCTGCGGTGCTCATCGGGTGGGGGGTTAGCGCGGGGTGTAAACTTAGTGCGAGTAGCTTATCAACTTCATACGGCAAAATGTTGATCAAACTATGTCCTTGGATTATTACACCGGGGACGATTGGATGCCAAGAACTGTTTTTGTAGAAATGTGCTCGACCGTTGATGTTGACGAAATTTTTGTGCCAGTAACAGGGGGTGTAAGGCGTCAGTTCCCATCCTTCAGTGTCTAAAGTGTAGTCGCCGAGTTTAGGTTGAGGACCACAGCTTGTGATTTCAGTGGTGATCGTTGAATTTTTCGGGGAGCATTGATAGACGCTGATCGATTCACCAGTGGCTATCAATTTGCTACATGTGGGTAAATTAAGGTAACTGGCAGCAAGCCATCCACTGTGTTGTGCGGTGGCGATAGCAGTTTTGTGTGCCAGCACTCGATTTTCACATTGCAGAGCTCGAATTTCTCGAGCCACTCCATTTATTCCATCGGTAGTTCGGTCTCGTGCGTATTGAGAATGTGCTGCTCCGCTGATCTCAGCCCGGATAATGTCAGCAATTTTTTCGATGTCTTCTTCCAGTGGTTTACTCGGATGAGCGTTGGTATCAGTTAAAGAATGTAAACGTAAAATAACTTTGTCCATTCCGATTACTTGTTTGTAACTTTTTTCGGATGAATTACAATATTCTTTGTTAGTTGTATTGTAAACAAAGTCAAGTTGTTGTTCGACGTCACGAATTCTTTCTATTTCACTGTTGTTAGTCAGGTAACGTTGAGCGATACCTGTTTCCACAAGCCTTAGTTTGCACTGTTGAACTTCTCTTAACGATTCTTTCCAGACAATGGTCACTAGGTTGTGAGAAACGGATCCGTTGATCCCTCCCGGTATATCGCCAATGGGTGAACTTATCGTACAGTTAGCGCACTCAGTTTCTAAAGTAACTTCTTCTAATCGACAGTTGATCAGCTGATCACCTGTGACTTGAAGCCAGCTACCCTGCACGTTTGGAATACGTTCGAACGACCACTTCCCAGGTAGCACACAGACTCTGTTTCAGGTCTGTTACAGATCTGTTTTTGAGAGTCTGTAAATTGTTTGTAGTGTCCCACTTTTACAGACTGTCACACAGGTCTGTGACAGACCTGACTTACAAAATCTGTATAACAGGTTTGTTACAGACCTGACTTACAAAATCTGTATAACAGGTTTGTTACATAACGCGTACCACAGTCTTTGTACTACCAACTGTTTACAGATCCGTCGTTTCAATAATACAAGTATACAACTCACGCGATTTAAAATTTGTATTCAACACGCATTTTATTTTATACACCACTTACACATGATTGTCCAAGCAAAATTATGTAAGATTCATGTTTGGGTTTTTTGTTCCAAGGCCGGTAAGACTCCATTTTATGGTGTAGATTTCCTTGTTGTGTGCTTGCGAATCATGAACACAAGTGTCTTGTTACATGTCTTGACCAGCTGTGTACACATTAGTCAAAGCTACCAGATGCTAGGTATTTGCCATCGGGAGAAAATGCGACACTGTACACAATATCGTGAGAACAGGAAGCCAAAAGATTACCCTGAGGATCCCACTTGATAGCGTTTACTTCATTCTAGAGAAACAACAAAAATATTTCTCTTTTAATCATTCACAAATTCACAAGAGAAATTTGTATATTGTTACCGTATGTCCTTAGTACTATCACCAGAGCCAGAAGCCAATAAATCAGTTGTTGGGTTCAGGCGCAGATGAAAACTTCAGATTCATGGCCACGTAGTACAGTTGATTTGCTGGCATGTATCTCTACTCCTGTTTCCTCTTCCCAGCCTTCATTAAATAGTTGAAGGGAAAATAAGTAAGTAGTTCAGGGGATCAAAGAAAAGTATTGACCATCTTACGATAGGAATGCATGGGTTCATCTCCATTGGAATTTGGTGGTTCTGTCTTTACCACTTGTGGTTTCTGATTGTTCTGTGTTTGCTGTTGACGACTTGCAACAACATCAGGCATCACAGCATCAATGAGTGATAAGCTTTCCATGGGTTGTTCCGAACCATCCTGAAAAACAAAAACATACACGAGTAAAAATTTGGTGGTAGATAAATTTCATCATATTAAAATTGTCACTCACATCTCCAACACTGATCTCAGACCCTTCTGGATGATGGAGAGAAGGGCTGCTGTTGCTACCAATTGATGTTGGATTGTGAAATATGTGACTCTATGCCAAAGGTGTAAGCAGAATGCTGAAAACCTATTTGAAAGGCAATCAGCAGCGATCATGACGCCATCAGGGTAGTCCAATCATGACGCTACCTATTCACACAAGTTGATAATTACAATAGTAGCAACTTAAGATTGAAAATAACATGATATATAATTCTCTAACATACCCGAATTGAAGGTAAACAACTTACTCCAGCGATAGCATTGCACCATAGACCACGCTATTGATGACGCTTGATGTGTTGGCGTCTGCTATGTGTGTGAATCAATTTGAAATGAAAATGATTCAAAATTGAATTCTTACAGATCAAATGTAACGAAAATTGTAATTCAAATTTTAAAATGATTAAAAATAAAATGTACACATGTTGAAGCTATTTTAAGATAGCGTAGCTGCCTCAGCGTGGGTGCGGTGGCGCTGGTATAGACTAAACTCATCTTCAAAGACGTTGCCACATAAACACGATTTCTATGTGTGTATAAAATTTTATTTCGTTTTATAAACGGCATGAAAAGCGTTTATAAAACAGCTTGAGCAACAAGAAATAAACAAAAAAATTCTTTATTGGAGATGCAGAAATATTGTATTTGAAAAAGTATTAAGTTAAATTAATAACACGAAATTTTAAATTTTCAATCCCGTTTAGCACTTAAATTTTTTTTCCTCGTATCCTTACTTCCATTCAGCCAATTGGAAATATGTTTTTTAAAAAATTCCTCATCCAACTCGGATTTCGGAAAGTTTTCCCTAACAGATATTTTTAATAATTCATTGCAAATAAAGGTAGAGCTAAACGCGAGTCTGTCACCGTCGCCGTCTTTAGTTTTTACTCCAAAATAAGTAAATTTCCTGGCTAATTCAAGAGAAACCACGGCTTTTAATATGTTAATTGTGAGTTTTTCTGCAGTCGAGCCTCCCTCAAGTTTCAGTGCATTTCTCTAGTTGAAAAAAAAACTATTAAAATAAGTCCATTAAATACCCCTGTTAATTTTTACTTACTAAATACCCAATCGTAATGCTTTTATCAGCAATCGCATCATTGATTTCTCCAACAAATTCAGTCATTTCGTTAACTGAGTTTAGCGGTAGTTTTAAAAGCAATCTAGCAACTTGCTCCGATTCAGATGGTCCAGCATTGTTTGTGACGCCTGCTAGTTTACTTGTGATGGCTTCCATTTTTTGATCAAGCATTTTCAGATGCCTCATCATATTTTCTTGGCGCCGTAAAACCTCGTTCATTGTGGAGTGCATCTTCGGTAACATTTGGAATAGTTTTAAAAGAGAGTCTTGGTTGAATTCTATTCGGATTTTTTCATGTTGGGGAGCAGCTTCACTTTGATCGTCTTCATCATGCCCGAACTCCAGTCGAGATCTTCTTTCTATACACATAATGTATGTATTATTTTATAATTGTGTAAAAAGTTCATCTATTCTTACTGTTAATATTTGTTTTAGGTGTGCTAGAGAAATTGGATGTAGGTATGTCCCGATCATTCTCAGCAAAACCTGTTTGCTGATCCACATCACTAGCTTCTTCATCACCCGTTCCATCATCATCTTCTCTGTTGTACTTTTGAGGTAAGTATTCTTTGCTTGAATCCGATGAGCTGTCTCTGCTGTTGCTTAATTCTATTTGTTGAGCATTTGCATCATCATCACTCGGACAAGGTTGCTGAGGTTGTGATGGTGATGCATCAAACATATCTATCGTAATCAAATAAGTCATCTAACTCATACACAAATTTCAATTTAGATTTTACCCGGTGACAATGATGGTTTGGGATGATTAGATTTCGAGCCAGCTTTTGACACGGATTTGGCTGAAGAATTGACTGCAGATTTGGCTGAAGAATTGACTGCGGCTTTGACGGTAGGATTTGATGTTTTTTTTACAACTTTTTTCGCCGATTTATTTAATGCTTGATCTTCTGCTGGTTTAGGTGTTCCATGATGGTAATTATTCGAAACACCTGGCAATGGAGAAACTGATCTTTTTCTGTGAAAAGTGGCCCTGCCACTTGGATTTGGTGGACGTTGACAGGCTTGAGCCTCACCAACGACTGGCCCGGAACTGCAATTTTCAAAATTAATGGGCCTTCCCCTTCCACGGCCGATCCCCACGTGATTGCCGGGCTGCGATCTTGTTTGCCGGGCATCTCTTTTCATCAGATCTGTTGGTGTAATGAATATTGATTCAATCATGATTGAATGTCTTTTTGTATAACAGCAATTTAATATATTAACCTTTGTTATATACAGGTTCTTCGGGAGATGGATTGTTTGGAATATTCCTACGCTTTGGTTCACATTCCGGTGAATACCTACTGGCTGGTTTCCTGCTGCGCTTTTCCACTTGGTTCCCACTCGGCATGTTGGAAGTATTGATTTATGGAACTAAAAATCAACTGAAGTCTGAAGAGCATATGATGGAAACTAAGGGGGTGTGAGTTGGGGGAGTAGTATGTAGTATGTAAGTAGGGTTGCCAGCTTAATTAATTATTCCTGCATCTTGTTTGCCGAGGGGCACTAATTCCACTTTTTATAGTCGTTAGTGAATTCATTTTTATTTATTTGACATTGGCATGTTTTGCCCGACGAGTCTGACCAACACAAAGGTTTTTATTTATTGACGTGATTTTGAATGATGAATGTAGTTATGCTATGAAATATAGCATAACATAGTCTGACAAAATCTATGTTTTCAAGTGTGATCTCTTTAACTTGAATACATTTATTTAACTTTGATCACGTTGTCATTTTTTAACAGTTAGTCATCAACAAAGAAGTTGAGGAACATTTTAAAAATGTGTGCATATACTCATTTTGAAGCTCTGGGTCATCTCTATTTTCTTCCCTTGTCCTCTCAACAGTCATCACGGTCTTATCACGATCTTTAACAGTTACCACCGATCTTCTACTTCCATATCCGGAAACCGGAAGCTTTTCAACAAATTATAAATATTCTTTCGACCTTTAACAATGTTTCCATTTTGCCTTGACCAAGATTTGAACCTTCAACCTTTCGAGTGCTGAGCTTAACTCTTAACCATTAGCCTAACACTGACTTATATAAGATGTCATCTGGCTGCATGGTATTACACTGTAATATATGAGAAAACATTTAAGTCTGTTTGCTATTGGGAATCCAGAAATGTACCATACCGGGGATACAGACACAGATCAGATTATTACTGACATAGGTGTTACAAGGGAAATACAAACCCGTAACATACCTGGGCCACAAACCCATAACAGATAATCACTGAAGTATGTTTTACATAGAAAACACAGGCCTGTAACATACCTGAGATACAGACACAAAACAGATGATTTATGTCATATGTTTTACAAGGAAAAAACAGACCTGTACCATATCGGGGGTACCTACTGAGAACAGATGATTTCTGTCATATGTTTTACAAGGGAAATACAGACCCGTACCAGACATGTAGTACAGACACATAACAGAAATATATTTCACTCGGTAATACAGAGTAAAAACATGCATGTAACATACGTGTTAGACAGAAGAAAAACAGAATGTATTTTTACAGAGTAAAAACAGACAAGTGACAAACATGGGAAACAGAGCAAAATCAGAAACAATTTTCTCAAGTAAAAAACAGATCTGTAACAGGTCTGTAGTACAGTGAAAAACCAGAATTATGTATTACAGAAAGATTACAGATCTGTTCCAGATCAGTGAAACAAACTTTTACCAAATCCTGTAAAACAGAGCAATTCCAGACAAATTTCCTGTAAAACAGAGATGTAACAAGCCTGATACGGATCTGTTTCACAAGTATGTAAAACAGATCGGTTACAGGAGTCTGTAACAGCTCTGTGTGCTACCTGGGTTATTGTTTCCTAAGTAGTCCATGCTTTTGCCATGGCACAATCGGGAATCACGCATTTTTTCACATTCATGTGCATTGACTTCTATTGGCACTCTTGATTGACTTGGAGTTTGCCAACCCCAGAAGTCAGTATAGATGTGTTTTTTTTCCAGCCATATGGTACACGAATGGCCAACAAAACGGGTGATTTGGGGAAGAGTAGAATAGACATCATAATATACTGGAATAGCGGGAAGGGGGCTTATTTGATAATCACAGTCATCGCTAGTGAATTTTAGGAACCCTTTTGGCTGAGCAGCCGTACAATTACAAATAGTGATGTTAAGAGCATGGAGGCGACAGAAAAACGGTATGATGAGGAGGGGTAGAAGACATAATCTATGAGAAAAGTAATTTAAAAATCAATTTCAGGGATCCATTCTATGAATTATTAAGATTACTAATACAAAGTTTTTAGAATTTAAACACGGTTTAAAGCTAGTTAAAGTGATTCGAACGTAATTAACAAAAAAAAATTACAGCAATACAATTTCATAATTTGACAACTGGTTTTAAAAGATTTCGAGGACGTAACCCGAGGCGACGCTCTGGTTGTATGGGTAAGGTTGACGTCTCTGGAATCGGTTTGGAAGGTAAGGAAATTGTTGGTGAACTTATCATTACATTTGGAGTAGGAGGAATTGTGGGTGGGGGTCTTATCAAATTTTGAGTAGGAGTTTCTTTTTCACAAGGAATTTGTTCTAACTCAGATTGAAGGTTTGTTTCTAGGGGTAGAGAAAAAGTTTCGAGTTCATCTACGGTTTCTTGTACGAATTTTTCGGCTTGTTTCTCAATTCTTACATCAAAAAAGTCGACACCTGGTTCGTCTTTCTAGATCATTGACTCAAATAGGGGTTTTATTCGATTCACATGTACAAGCTGAGTTTGTTTTCCTACGTCTTGTTGTATTTCCACAGTACTATTGTTGCTTACTTTCAAAATTCTAAAAGGGCCTATAAAACGTGGAATGAGTTTTTTACTAATTCCCGCCAAGGGCGTTCGCATATCTAGTAAAACTTTATCTCCTACGTTAAATTTTTGCTCTTTTACGCGTTTATCGTACTGGGCTTTTTGTTGTTCACGAGCTTGGGAAAGATTGATTTTTACAAGCTGAAAGGCTTCGTGTAAGCGTTTCATAATTTGACTTTTATAGTCTGAGGGAGTAACTATTACTGGGGGAAGAGGACGGAGGAATTGATCAATCGGCATGACTGGATCACGACCGTGATTTAGAAAATATGGAGTCTCAAGTGTTGACGAGTGGACAGAATTATTATAAGCGAAAACAACGGGGCCTAAAATATCCTCCCACCGCTCGAATCCATCCTCCAAATATTTCCTTATCATTTCAACAACAGTTTTGTTGAATCGCTCTGTTTGCCCATTAGTTTGAGGGTGATACGCAGTTGTTTTCATGCGTTTAATGTTTAAAGCTCTACAAAGCGCAGAAAATAATTCAGAAGTAAAATTACTGCCTCGATCTGTAATTATTGCTTTCGGGGGACCATGATGTAAAATAATTCGTTCTACTAAGGCTTTACTAGTACTGAGGGCGGTACAGTTAGTAAGAGGAATGACTTCTATCCATTTAGAAAAGTAATCCGTGATTACTAATATATAATTGTTTCCTTGAAGTGAATGCGGTTTGATTGGACCTAGGAAATCTAAGCCCAATACTTCAAAAGGTCTTGTAGCGAGGTCTAACGGGTTGAGATAGGCTTTTGTACTGTGCACTCGACGTCCCAGCGCACAAGGTTCACAAGAAAAGCAATATTCCTTAACATCCCGTAGCATGGTAAGCCAATAGTATTCGTCCCTTAGACGAAAGAATGTTCGCCTAGTTTCCATATGTCCTGACAATGGGGAATCATGGTATTCTTGTAAAAGTTGCTTTCTCAGAGAAAGTGGAACAACCACTTGACACTGTTCAAAGTTTCTTCTTTTCACTGAAGTAGGTTCGTAGTGTTTACATAAAAGACCATTTTCAACAAAGAAATAATCTATTTCACTGACCCAAGAAGGCATCGGGCCATCTTCTTTTTTCCAAGGTTCATTTTGTTCCAAAAACGTAACGATTGCTTTGCACAGAGAATCTTTCTGTTGTTCTTGACACATTACGTTGTTGTCTGCAGGAATGGCAGATATTAGATTCATCGGTATTCTTGAAAGAAAATCAACATTCTCGTGTACTCGACCTGGTTGGTACTGAACACTGAACTTCATATTAGATAACAAAATCGCCCATCTACCTAGTCGCCCTGTTTCATCTTTAAAAGTCTGCAACCACTGAAGAGGCCTGTGATCGCTTACAATAACAAAAGGTTGATCTTGTAAGTAATGTCGGAAACTCTTTATCCCAAACACTAATGCTGCGGCCTCTTTTTCAATTGTCGAATACTTGATTTCCCCTTTATTGAGATGTCTGCTTGCATAGGCTATAGGTTGGTCCTTTCCGTCTTTCATCTGAGAAAGGACGGCTCCTAAGCCATAGTTACTTGCGTCCGTGTAAATCAGAAATTCCTTCGAAAAATCCGGATATATCAAAATAGGTTCTGATATTAAACATTGTCGCAAGTACTCAAAAGCTGCAATTTCATCTGTTTTCCAAGTTACACTATCAGTAGGTTTTCCTTTAGTCTGTGATAACAAGGGGTGGCCGACGGTAGAGAAATTTTTTACAAATCGTCTGTAGTAACTGGCTAGTCCCAAAAAAGATTGTAATTCTTTTACTGTACCAGGTCTTTTGTAATTCACAAAGGTTTCAACTTTAGCAGGGTCTGGTTTTATTCCTTCAGCCGTGATTACGTGTCCAAGATAGGAAATGGATTGCGCTAAAAATTCACATTTTGACAATTTCATTTTTAAGTGCGCGTTTTCTAAGAGGGAAAAAACAGTCTTCAAATTGGTAAAATGCTCTTCAATTGTTCTTGAAAAAATTATTATGTCGTCAAGATAAACGAGACAAATTTTTCCAATAACTTTTCGTAAAACTGAATTCATCAGTCTTTGAAACGTTCCCGGGGCGTTGGTTAAACCAAACGCCAAACGATTCCATTCGTACAAATTGTCATCGACTATGAAGGCTGTTTTTTCTTTGGGTTCCTCCTCGAGCTCAATTTGCCAATCTCCGGAGGCAAGATCTAATGTGGAAAAATACCTCTGTCCCACCAGTAAATCTAAAACGTCGTCAATACGAGGTAAAGGGAAAGAATCTTTTTTTGTAATTGCATTTAATTTTCTAAAATCTACACACAAACGGACATCCCCTGTTTTTTTACTTACTAATACTATCGGGGCTGCCCACGGGGACATTAAATAACGAATTATTTTATTTTGCATCAGTTCCTCGATTATATTTTTAGCTATCTCTTTTTGGTTTGGAGACGTGCGATATGCCCTTTGACGAATAGGACCTTGTCCTTGTGTGTCAATGACATGTTTTACTAAAGTAGTATGGCCTAACTCACTTGTTTTAAAAGCAAAACTGTTATAATTATTTATTATTAATCTACGCAAATTCTCTTTGTTTTCCTCATCTATGTCTGGAAGAGCCGACTCAACGGCTGCTGTGTTGATTGGATCTGAAGCTACGCTAATTGAAGCCATTGTTTCAATAGTTTTGCTTGAAGGTCTGGAAATACGAAGGGTTCCTAACACTGTAAGGCGAGGTAAAAATATGGTTTTATCTGTTCCATTAACAGCCACCACACGGAGAGAACGATTTGGTGTCGTAGAGATGTAGGGTTCCAAGCTAAGCCCGGAGGGAATATTACAGCATCTAACAAAATGACAAGTATTGAGAGGGTTGAAAGGGTGAGTTTCCTCTTCTCTAGTCTCTAGGAGACTAGTGGAATTTGGAGGAATTCTCAAAGATTTGCTAATCACAAAAGGATTTTCTGTTTCCTGGAAGTGATCAATTTCCGGGACTCGGTAGATGGACTGTTGTTTTCCGTTATAGATAAACTGATGTTTCCAAAGTGCATCGCGCCCTAGAACGCAATCTTCAACAATTCCATTTACGACTATGAATTTCTGCCTAAGTGCTTGGCATGGCGTTTCTTCTGCCACAAAAAAGTTAACGGTGATTGTGCCTTCCGTGACGAGGCGCCTGTCATTTATGCTGAAAAGATCCACATCTACCTCTTTAGTGAAATTAATTAATTTCTTTCCTTCTTTAAGCTTATGAAAAAATGTGCTACTAATAACGCTTCTCTCGGCTCCAGTGTCAAACAGCGCTTTTACAACAGAACTTCCTATTTTTATTCTTATCCTAGGAACTGTAGATTTTACTGCTAACTATTTATATGATGTCGGGGCTTTTTCTTAGTTCCACCGAGGGGCCCAACGCTTACATCGGTAGTTTTTAGTTTCACCTTTCTTCAAACAAAGGGAGTTTTTTCCCATTTCCGTCATAACCCTCTGGAGGAGTGGGTTTCAAATTTTTTATCTGGGGACAAAAGTTTGCTCGGTGTCCAATTTCTTTACAACGAAAATATTTATCATTAGCTTGACTCTCCCTTGCTTTACAATTGTTTATTGAGTGATAGCCCCAATCGTTGTGAAAATCACAAAAGTATAAATCCCCTGTTTTATTGATTGGAGGGTTTGACTGTGGTGAGCGCTGTGAAAAACTCACGTTTCTTCTGGTAGATAATTGCCTTTGCATTTTCTCCATGTTTTCTTCTAAATGTTTTTGGTGAGTGTTTGATTCCACCTGGGTACTAAAACGATCTAAAGCCTCCTTTACTTTAGTCAATTCTCTATTAGGTTCGACGTATTTGGCCTGAAGAGCATTTAGTCTGGATCTAACTTGGGCTTCTTCTACTGCCATGGCCGTCATTTCAGCTTTTTCTATGAGTTTTTCAAAAGTTTCGAACTCTTTATATTTTAGTCTGGTCTGGACGTCGAAAGACAGCCCTTCTAGAAATCTGTCCATCATGATTTGTTCTTTGGAAAAGCTGTTGCTTTATCTATCGTGGATTTTATAGGATACGCTAAGTGGAAGGCATTGCGTATACGATTCGCATAACGTCTCATATTCTCTTCGGGTTCCCGTTGCATATTATGAAATTTAACGATTTGTTTAGATCTGGTCTCTGTAGAGTGGAAAAGTTTAATTAAACGCTCCTTTATTCTGTCGTAAATTTGCGCGCTAATTGGGTTTTCAAGTTTAAAGTTATCAAACTCATCAGCCGCTTCACCATACAATTTGGAGCGTAGTAAGATCATTTTTCTTGGATCCTCAAAATCGCCTAAAACCAGTACTGATTCTAGATGTGCAAGCCAGTCATCAAAGCGACCGGAGAGATCACGGTCTACGTAGATTCCGACGTTACTAAATAACGTCATTGCTTGGCTTTGTTGTAACTTTTTATTTTTATCGATGGCGTTAGAAATAAAATTGTTTGTGTTTCCTATACTGTTTACTTTTGACGGACACATTACTAAGGGATTCATTTTAGGAATTGAGCTGGTAACTGAGTACTTTGGAGTTGTTCCGTTATTACTTTACTTATTGTACATGCTTGTGAATTTTTACACTTTGTCCACTTAACGAAATTGGTTGTGTATGTAAAGGGGTTGAGGTAAGATATGAAGGCTGAGAGCTAGTTCTAAAAACAGGCTGTCCATTAGGCTTCGTTTTCTGAGAGGAATTAATGCAACGTTTAGTATTCGTTAGAACGTGTTGCACAATACAATCAGCTGCTTTAGAAGCATCCTCATAATCCATTCCGGATTCCATCAAACGGCTCAATTCTTTTACGTATATTTTAATGGGCATGTCTTGGTTTGTTTCTTCTGAAGGTTTGTTTTGCGTGATTTTGTTTGACTGCTCAACGATCGACGCTGGAGTAAAGGAGACTTTCCGACTTTGTAGTCCTTGATACGGTAAATAGTTACACGGAGTGGACGCTAACTGTGATTGAGGAATTTGAGTATTCATACTTGACTGTGAATGAGTAACCGTCGGACAAGTGATTGTTGTGGTACTAGGGGTCGATTTAGGACAATCTAAAGGAATCTGATCACCTTGCGTGTGGATTTCCGCTCTTACAATTTTGATAGGTACGCTGTTTTTAGAACTTTCCTCCTCAGTTTCGAGTGTTACTAAAGATTGGGGCACTAACTCTGATTCTGACCTACTTTGTTGTTCTCCCGAGTGCACTGATTCATACTCTGAATCAGTACTTTCGTAGTATGTTTTTAGACCACAGTGCTTAAAGAGTTCAATTGGTGTCAAAATTGTGGGTTCGGTTAAGAGTAATGCTCTTAAGGCTGTTCCTACTTCTTTGTTTGTTAACTCTATTTTTTTTCACTTCGAAGTAAATACTGCAATTCAAAAATAAGATCGTCAACAGGAATTTCCGTTATTCTCGTATTTCCGTATTGCTGATAAAACCATGCCCGATCTTGGTTCTC
Organism: Daphnia magna; assembly: GCF_020631705.1. NCBI lineage: Eukaryota > Metazoa > Arthropoda > Branchiopoda > Diplostraca > Daphniidae > Daphnia > Daphnia magna. The sequence continues at coordinate 106,321 of NW_025533123.1, forward strand.
TTCATTTACTAGTTCTAGGTTTTGGAAATCTATAGTGATATCTTCTGTGTTTTCTACCCTATCTGTTGTTTTTTCAAGGTCCGTAATTGCCCGAGCCTGTTCTAGAAGTTGATTATATGATAGCAATTCTCTTGTCTCCTCGCCTATCAGGGGTTCGACTACGGTTTCGTCTTGTGATGATACTTGCATATTAAGTACTTCGTTCCACTGATCATCATTTCTCAATTCTTTAATTTCATTGGAATCAAGAAGATCAATATCGGATTGATGTGGGCTATCACTATCTAGTTCGACACCTAGATTTTCGTTATTTCTCAAAATTGACGTCGACCCGCCTCCTGATCGTAAGGGAGTGAACCTTTCACGTACTGATCGAACAAATCTTTGTATTAGTGGCCCTTTTCTTACAGATCTTCTTTCTAAAGTGGTTTCTAAACCGCTATCCTCATTTGCCCTCATCTTTTATAACGAACTAATTCCTAACAAAGCATGTTCTTTTATAACTATGAAAAGTTATCCAGAAATTCAACCAAATAGGAAGCCAAAAAACGGAGAGAAGGTAATAAGTAACACTTATTACCATAAAAATTTAAAACAAACAAAAAAAAAAAAAAAAACACGCTATTCAGCTTAACACTAAAGCCGAGTTCGACTCCGCTGCCACCAAATGTAAGTTATTTATATTTTAACTTACTTTTTCATTGTCGTTTCTAGTAAAGTTTATTTCAGTAGCACAAAAATTGGGGAACAACTCTTTAGGAACTGATTTGTGAAAAGTGACTCTCGCTATTTTCTATAGAACAAAAGTTTTTATACGGGTTTCATGAAGGTCGAACTACAAGAAAATTAAGTTGAAACGTTTGAAGGGTAAATCAGTCTGTAAAACGTCTAAGGAAGAAATTACATAGAAAAGAGGGGCGTATAGAAAATTAATGTTACGTAAGAATAAAGGGTAGGAAAAATAATGAAAATAATAAAGAATAAATTGTTTTGGTTCTTTACAACATAGACTCTATAAGTTAATAAATGTTTCAATTTGATTATTGTGTTAATAAAAAATTTTTCTTATATGAAAAAAACCCTTATTACAAGATAGGTTGGGGTTGGGCTTATTGTAATCGATTAATATGCTGAATAATCGATTGCTTGTGATCATCGTAAGGAACAGTAATGGCGTCATGAGCTCGGTGATGATTGATGGGCTTGAAGGCCAAACCCGCCCACTAATGTCCCATTTTAGTCAAAAACAGCTGTCCCGATTTCCCGATAAAGACTATTTTTTTAAAACGTTTATATTATCTACAGTAATTGATCGAAAATTATAATTTTTGTTTTTAACAATAAAGAAATGAATAAGCTTCATTTCCATATTAAATTTACATGCCATTTGCGATTATTTTTTCTACAAACATTAAATGGCGGAGACAAAATTAACTTTAAAAAAACCGTTTTTTTAGTTTTGTTAATAACTGATACAGTTATTGACAAAACTCAACCAAATTTCATGCCAAAGTAGATTGTATGTATCTAAATAACATACTAAAAAAATTTTTAATTTTATTAAAATCTACTATTTTTCCCCCTACTGTCCCTCTTGACCCGGTGTCCCGGCATACTCCAGTCTCCCCTAGGACTGGTCAAAGGAGAAATAGGACTGTTCAAAATGTGTTTAAAAAGCAGTCCTATTTCTCCCAGTTTTATTTCTACAGGAGAAATAGGACTGGAAATTTTTAGTCCTATTTCTCTAGTCCATTTTGGTTTTGGTCCTATTTCACCGCCAATCATTTTTGGGGTTTCATCTGTTTGTTTTTTTGTATAACACCTTTTCGATGTTATTTCCTATTTTGTGTAACACATATGGTTACATATTTGTTGTTAAAATAAGTAGTAATAAAGAATAACAACAAAATGTCTTTTGCATTACCTCATCAATCACATTTTCTTGCTTTAATAGTTCTTTCTGTTTCACTGAAGACTTCGATTGATCCAAACCATTTCGTCGGCGGGGCATTTCGTACAATTACAATAAAAAATCTGAAATTAAACGCTAGTCTTCAACAATCGACATTAAAATAAAATTAACGCAATGAGCCAATCACTGTTTATTTTCCATTTCGTCCCATTTTCCATTTCGTCATCTGCTTTCTTTTTATTTTAACAAGGCTGAAATCGTGGCTGCTGTTTATTTGTTTTATCACTTTAACAAATAAACTTTTCTTAGGAAAAATTGAATGCTATCCCGTGTAAAAAGTTTCAACAAATTTTTATCCGTAATTTTTTATTAGTAACATTCTTTCCCCAATAGAGCAGTAAAACATCCTGCGTTGCGCGTTTTTCACAAATGCGAAAATCTCATTTGTGTCCAAGTTGGTCTGCTGCGGCTGCAGCGTCTTATGGAGAAACCATCTTCTTCACGTTAAAAATTAAGTTTTCATAACTATAATTTAGATTTCCCCCTTTTCTTCCTAGAAGTGGGTACCCTATTCTTCTTTTCATTTCCCAATTTTTTTTTCTATCTCCAGTTCTATCTACTTTATTTTTATTTTATTTTTGTTTGTAAGTTGCTCGTCTCTTTTAGCCGAAGAATTTCGTTTGCTTCCAGAAATTCGTCTGCTACAAGGGGATGAACAACAAACCATTCACAAACAATAGCTAAATAAAAATTAACCAGATCGAACTAGGGCAAGAAAAAAAAATTGGGAAATGAAAAAATGAATAGGATACCCACTGCTAGGAAGAAAAGGGGGAAAATCTTAATTATATTTATGAAAACTTATTTTTTAACATGAAGAAGTTGGTTTCTCCATAAGACGCTGCAGCCGCAGCAGACCAACTTGGACACAAATGAGATTTTCGCATTTGTGGAGAACGTGCAACGTAGGATGTTTTACTGCTCTATAGAGCAAGGGTGAAACGCGTACCCCCTTCTGATTTACGAACGCACCTTGCGCGTGGCGGCCATGTTTGTATCTTGAGAGTTTTCTGCGGTTTTTTTGTCCTACTATTCCTTATGTGATTGGAACTCCGTCTTCTAAGAATATTCACAAAAAATATTTGCGTAACAGTTGGATTATCTAAAACTACATCATTACAAAGGTAAGTAAGCAAGCTACATTTCTATATAAAATTTATCGTTAAAAAAAATGCTCGTATTAATGTAAATTTAATTTACATTAATGTGTTTACAGTTTCACGATGTGCTGCATAGTAAAAGGATGCACTCGAAGTAGATTAACTAATAACGACGCAAGGTTTTACTCCATTCCCAAAGTGAGAAATGACGAAACAGAGTTGTTGGTGGAAAGAAGAGCTCTTTGGTTAAAAAGAGTTAACATTAAAGAAAAACAACTGCTTGTTTCTGGTAAAGTTTGCGACAAGCACTTCATTTTAGGTATAACTATGACATTTAAAATAAACTTACCATGTTTTACTTGTCAATTTGTAGCTAATACTTTCCTTTATATTCATAATAGGCAAACCTAGTTATGAACGTGATATATCTAATCCAGATTGGGCACCAACTTTGTTATTAGAAAACAACGAACAGCTTTCAGCAAACAGGTGTCAGAGAAGATATATACTTAGCCAGGCTAGAGGTTTGTGGTTGAAGTTCAAATATATTTCTGTTGTCATCAATAACACTAGTTTACAGCATTATTAGATATTTCAGCAAGGTTTGCTAGGAAAGGAACTATTTGCTTTGAAGAGCCTGAACAGCAGATTGAGATTGATTCAAGACATGATGATTGAAGTAATTCTCCATTACTTTCATTGCTATTGATTATGGCAAGCGATTCGACACACGAACTACCAGACGGAGACTGAGACTGAGAGTCTTGGGAAACACAGGAACCTAAAATGTATATGGAAGAAGAATAAATAAGAAGTATTTTAAACATGTGCCTGATAAGCTAGTTTCATTACTGTTCAGACTTATAATGGAATCAGGTGATGAGATGGATTGAAGATTTTTGTTTATTTCATTATCTGGATCAGACATCTCCATTTGTGTCTGCTGTTCAGGCTCTTCAAGCTAGCTGCAAGCAGTGGAACAAGGCAAGAGAGGGTAGAGTTACTGCCAGTAAAGTTTACGACGTGTCAAAAACCAACCTGAGTAATCCTTCGAAATCCCTATTACAACAAGTGGCGTACCCAACGGATTGTGCGTTCCGCTCAAAAGCCACAGAGTATACTAATTTTAAACCAATTTACTATAATAATGTAATTAAATATTACTTTTATTGTGTATTTTTAGCTGGGGGATAAAGCACGAAGGGGCAGCAATAAGGAGATTCAAACAATATATGAAAGAGGCAAACTTACATACCAACTTTGAGATACATGGCGCTGGCTTGTATGTTTGTCCTTCACATGGATATTTGGCGGCAACCCCTGATGGAATTTTCAAATGCGCTTGTCACGAAGATGCTGTGATGGAAATGAAATGTCCCTATTCTCACAGGAATAATACTTCAGGCGAAGCTGCTACTCCCGATACAAAGTTCTGTCTGACCGTAGACGACAATGGAATATTACAACTAAAACGATGTCAGCCCTACTTTTACACCATGCTCTATAGGTTCTATGTACCTTAAGAAAACTCAAAAGCCATCTATTGAGCTTAGCAGGCGAATTTCATTCGTTTCCCTTTCCACATTTCCCCTCCATCCCAAATGCTTCGCCCTAAATCCCTTCGGGAAATTTCAAGTTCAGTTGTCAATCAGCAAGATCATGCGATTTTAGTTGATAGATGGCACCGGCGGCCTGCCCTTTTCCCCCTCCTTCCTAAATTAAAATCGCAATATCTTCTTAAATGAAACTTTTTTACAATAAGATGGTTAGAATCGACTTTTAAAGCTGCATTAAATTGTTTATTTTTTTATTTTTCTCGTGAAAATAGCCCACCCGACACCCTTTAACAAGGCGAGTTAGAGAAAGAATCCCATCCTTTAGTTAGAGTAGTCCCTGACTCTAATCTGGGTTCCAGCCCCATCGGGGACCACTTCGTCAGCGGGGGTTGAACGGGGAAAATGATGTCCCAATATTTAACTTAATTTCAAGAGCATTCGTATTAATATGTGTTTGTTGTTCAAATTAACATGCCTCTATGGCGCAATTGGCTAGCGCGTTCGGCTGTTAACCGGAAGGCTGGTGGTTCGAGCCCACCTAGGGGCGCAATATTTTTCCTCTTTACCTAAAATTTTGAGGGGTCTGGTAGGAAAGAATCAAGGAATACTGGTAAAGGACGAGAAGGCATTTGCAGAAAAATTTTGCAGCACTTCAAAATTTTTAAGTGTAGGGCAAGGGCGGACAAGGGTTCCCGTGTGACCTAATGACTTCAGCTATCTACCATACCCCCCCCCCCAAGCATTACTTGTTCTGTAACAAGGTGCTTTGGAATAACTTGCACTGCCTCTCTTTTCTTATTCCACCTTTTTTATATTGAGAACTTGAAGGTTAAAAAGAGTCTATATTTAATCAACTATTTCCTGATTCAAACGCCGCTGATGAAGTTATAAATTATTACCACTGGCGCTAAATATAGATTTTTTTCCGCAATTTGTCTACTGCTCCTGCAAACAAATAATATAAAATAATGCACATTCATCAGCTAACACAAATTGACTGCATATATATTTTTCTGATCGGGATTCCAATTTGGAGTAATTAAACAAAGTAACTTTAATGAGATTCAAACGCTCACAGGACTTTTCGAATAAATAAAAAAAATTTTGAAAATAAAAATATTTAAAAATAACGTGAAATTTATTAGAGGATATTTTTTTTTTTCGTCTGGAACCTGCCATCGACTGCTAACTGATGAGGACTAGACGCCGTGTAACAATTTGACATTGTCTTTATTTTGCGTAAAGGTCAATGAATGATGGAAGGAAAATTCTACTCTTTTACAAGAAGTTCAAACTAAAATATTGATGTCACAACGCCTCACAAAACCGATAGACGAAAGTTCAAGTTTAAGAATATCTTGGATTACAAAGACCAAGCAAATGTAAATTGTATTTATTTTGCTCCATTGTAAAGTGGAATCCCAAACTAGATTTTTCATTTTCCAAATTTATCTGATCAAAATTAATTTTCTATTTTAATCACCATTAATCGATTAGGAAACGTTCATTTGGCAATTTTGCATTCACAACTTTCCAATACGATCCAGCTAGAAACCCAAACCAAAAAGTCCCAGTGGGGGTGAGTCAGAATTTGATATTCATGTCGTTTTTTGGACGTTATTATTTTGTGCGTAGGGACCGCGTACTTAGTAAGATACTGCTACTTGTTAAATTTGCAGTCGTGTGAATTTTGTGCGTAAAAATGGCGACTAAATGCCGTCAAAACTATCACAAAGATTGCGAAGCTCTCGTCAATCAACAAATTAACATCGAGATGAATGCCAATTACAAATATTTGGCTATGGTAATGTAAAATTTAAAGTGCATATCAAGCTCTTCTTCATCTCATTTGCACCAGGTCGCATTTTACGATCGGGATGATGTAGCCCTAAAAGGATTTAGCAAATGTTTTAAAGAATTAGGCCATGAGAAGCTGGAATACATTCAAAAGCTTGTCAACTATCAGCACCTTCGTGGGGGCCGTGTGGTTTTCAGTGACATTGGTCGTCCTCCTGATCAAGAATGGACATCGCCGCTATCCGCCATGGAATGTGCTCTCGCTATGGAAATGAAAGTCAATCAGGTAAATTTAACAACACAAAAATAACGTATATTTCATGCTGACTGACGGAGCACACCTTGGTTTCTGCAGGCCGTTTTGGATTTGAACAAAATAGCTGTTGATCGTAACGACGATCACCTGAGTGATTTTCTCAAGAAACATTTCTTAGTGAAGCGGGTAGAGACCATCAACCAGTTAGCAAATCACCATACCAAGATGCACCGTGTTGGCGATGGCCTAGGAATATTTCTCTACGATCAAGATCTTCTATCTTGAATAAGTAATAATAGCATCCGGTTGGCTAGTTACTGTGCTGTGATGCACATCATTCATGTCCTTTCATCTTGCTTCTTCTATCAGCGCTAAATTCCATAGCCTGACTCCAAAGATTTGTTTTGGTTAGAAAATGCTTTCTTTTTTGTTTAGAAAATGCTTGTTCAGAATTTGCGTGACCGAGTATCATTAGCAAGTGATATATTAAGAATATATACAATAACGTGAACCTAGAGAAGAATAAACATTCTTGTTCCTACTCACATCATGTCAAATTCAGCAATTGCTTGCATATACATCAAAGAAGTATGCTAAATCAAAAGGGATTCGAAGTTTGACCGGGTGATAAGAGACCAAACGCGGCGTAGTTTAAATAATCGTATTCATTCTGACGTCGATTGTGCACGACAAGCACGTGTTATGCTACGTGACGAATATCAGCTGCAGCTCAGTTATGGGAACTAAATGAAAACCATTGTTTTTTTACTTGCCGCAGGTCTCAATGACTTCTGTTATAATGTTATTCTGGAAATTTGTACTTAAGCAGCCAAATATTTGATAATAATCCATTCTGTTTTGCATCGCCAGTGAGTGAACAAGCAGACAGCAGGTCTACTTTTATATCCCACCTTTTTTTCTATTTCTATTTTTTTCAAACACAAAATGGCCAGCAAATGCCGTTTCAACTATCATGAAGAGTCTGAAGCTCTTGTCAATAAGCAGATCAACTTGGAGCTGAATGCTTACTATCAATATTTGGCCATGGTTAGTTAACTCCCGCGATATTATTCATTCAATTTTGTTATTTCACTAAACGATTACTTTCAATCAGGTCGCTTTCTACGATCGTGATGACGTAGCCCTGAACGGATTTTCGAAAATGTTTAAGAAAATAGCCGAGGAAGAGTACGAACACGCCCACAAGCTCATCAAATATCAGAATCTTCGTGGAGGGCGTGTGGTCTTTAGCGAAGTGAGCTGTCCCGCCGAGCAGGAATGGTCTTCACCGTTGGTGGCCATCGAATACGCTCTCACTCTTGAAAAGAAAGTCAACCAGGTAATTTTGCTCTGCGTTGGCATACGGAACAATAACTTAAATGTAGTTTCATTATATATTGCGGTATGTATAGTCATTGCTGGACTTGCACAAAACGGGTTCCAAACACAACGATCCTCATCTTTGCGACTATCTCGAAGAGAATTTTCTGCCAGAGCAAGTTGAGTTTATCAACAAGCTGGCCAAGCATCACACCAATTTGGTCCGCGTTGGCGATGGCTTGGGCGTTTTCCTCTACGATAAGGAGCTTCTTTCTTAAACCTCCACATAACAGTTACAAGGACTCTATACTGTCATATGGCGAAGAAGAAACTCTCGAGGCCGTTCATTGCTAGCCATAAGATTACTGTGGAGTTAAAATATCCAAATCTTGTAACTGATGTTACAAAATATAACCTGCAAAGAAACATTTTGAAGTCAGTGGAAAACCGCTATTAATCGTAATTTGTGATGCAAGCCTGCTAAGTAGGAACAAGCCAGCATCTGACCGTTGCTTGCTGGATATCGTGTATCGGATGCCCACGATAAGGGTGTTGAGTCTGTTTGGTAGCTCGTGTTGCAACCTATTCGTTATCAGCCTTGCGGCAGCTGTACTATCAGTACTAGCGTTCATGAAATATTTGCTTGCAGCCTGTTGTTTTGACCATCTACTTGGGATTCTGTGAAAATTCGGTCCATTCTTTTCGCACTAAGGGGGAGGGAAGAAGAGAAAATTCCGAGTTGGAACTTGAAAGTTCCAGTCGCAAATCAGCATTCTCTTTTGCGACGAATAATACTACCCGTTGGCCTTGCATAACCAACATTGAAAATGAGGCTTATTCCAGACCAGTTTTAGTATACCTAACAGTGGTTGATGGATTATCATTCCACTCGCAAAGGACAGGTGAATAAGTGTAGCAGCTGACTCGAACAATAAAAGCCGTAAGATTTGGATTCAGTCAAAGATATCAATGAACTTAAAAACTTTTAAGAAAACTGTACACGCCTAGCTAAAATTGCAGCCAAGATGAGCGAAAAAACGTTCTACAGCAGTAACGCCAACACGTGCCCAATATTTTTTCGGGTCACTATGATGGTGCAATTTCCCAACGACGCTCTGAAATATGATAACTTGGGTCGATAGAATGAAAAACAGCTGTTTTTCATGTCAGAACATTCTACGTGGTTCCATGGTTTCGTTTGCATTTTAAAAACCTGATGCAAGAAGCATCCTCCCTGACACGTGATTACTAAATGTATGAATCGACACGCAAAGCTCAAGTCTGACAATTCTGAATTGTACTGAAAACTTACAAATATATGTTTCACTAAGCCCGCAGCACAATACCGAAAACAGTCCACTTTGGAATTTTTCAAACTGAATAAAACATGTTAAAGCCAACTGTTGTGTGTTTAAATTATGTTGTGGTTGGCGAAAGTGAGATCACCAGCTCAAACAGTGGCACCCAAAAACAAATGGAAAAGAGAAAACAAAGGTTTTCTGGGGCAAAGTGAATGCCTTGCTTTTTTTAATGAAAGACTATAGATTGAAAATGAAAAATTTTATCACAGCGGAGTCTTTAGGACAAAATTAGAATTCGCTATTGTGATTAGCTGTTAAGTAAGCTGTCATTCTAAATTTTAGCCATTGAAAAGGCTAAAATATTTTCGTCTTTGTATTCTTTTTAAAACGACGTAGTTACTAACCACACTGCAACGCAATAAGGAGTTGAAATTGCAGCGTGAGTTGGCGTTTTTCAACAAGGGCGTCTACAATTGGGTGAGAGAAACTACCATTGGTTGCTATGGCGACATTGGGGAGAGGACAGGGCATATAAAGCCAGCCTTCAGGGCATTACTGTCATTCATCTGTTTTGCTTCGCCAGTGTGTGAACAAGCAGTTTCTACCAATTCTCTTTTCTCATCCGAGTCGTCACGTATTTCAAATTTTGAACAAAAATTCTAAAATGGTGGGTAAAGGCCGTCACAACTACCACGAGGAGTCAGAAGCTACTATCAACAAGCAAATCAATATCGAACTGAATGCCCATTATCAGTACCTGGCTTTGGTAAGCGTTCTTACAAACGTCGATATTTTTCTTGATACGCATTTGCGATAAGACGCCATTTTACCAATGACTAGGCTGCGTACTATGATCGCGATGATGTGGCCCTCAAAGGCTTTGCCAAGTTCTTTAAAGAGTCTGCTGATGAAGAAAACGAGCATGCCCAGATGCTGATGAAATACCAGAATGTCCGTGGTGGACGAGTTGTATTGACTGCCATCAACCGTCCTGCCCAACAGGAATGGGCATCTCCTCTGGCTGCCATGGAATTTGCTCTGAACCTTGAAAAACAAGTCAATCAGGTATGAATTTTTACAAGACAAATATTATTTATACAATCTAATTTGTCAAATTTTTTTACAGTCTCTACTGGATTTACACAAGGTGGCCAGTGGTCACAATGACCCACACCTTTCCAACTATTTAGAGGAGCATTTCTTGGAAGAGCAAGTGGAATCCATCAACAAGTTGGCCAAGCATCATACCAACTTGTTGCGTGTGGGTGATGGCCTAGGAGTCTTTTTGTATGACAAGGAACTACACTCCTAAATGGTCTTTTCATACTTACTGGGATCAAGATAGAAAGCATCTAAAGTTTGGAGCACATATGTACTAGTATACCTTAAAGTACATTGACATTATAGTTTGCAGATGCTCCTCCTAATTGGGCTGTTGAATAAAACCATCCCACCATCAAACTACTTTGTTTTAATTTTTTATTTAAATTTTTTTTAAATTACTGATTGCAATAGTGAAATTATTTTGCTCAGATGTTATCTGCCAACCTCAAACAAATCATTTTTGACTAAATTAGATGGCTTGGTATTCCGATTGCTTTATGCATTTCAAGTAGAGTCATACAAGTCGCCAACTAAAGATTTAAGGCATAAAAAACGATGAAACCCTTTTCCATCCATCTGGAAACTTTGGGGATGCTGACAGTAGAACTCCAAAGACAGAAGAACTCCAACGACAATAGAACCCCAATTTTTTTAATATTTTTAAAAAATGTATATTGACCCGACAGTAGAACCCCAACGATAGTAGAAGTCCAAAGACATAAGAACTCCAGCAGTAAATATTTTTAAAAATATCGGACAATAGAACTCCATTGCCCGACAGTAGAACTCCAGTACGCGACAGTAGAACTCCACTGCCCGACAATAGAACTCCGACGATTTTTTAATTGTTTTTGTTCCTGACAGTAGAACTCCATTAATTTTAAAATATTTTAAATGCCCTACAATAGAAATCACAACGACTTTAAAATTATTTTCATGGACAGTAGAGCCGATTCAAGTGTCCAAAGACGCTAATGCACTTCGGATTCCTATAGCGACGAACTTTTACATTGCACACCGGAACAAGATAATGAACAATATTTTATATTTACTTTGCTGTATTTTATTTTCTGGGTAATTACAAATTTTTAAGTTCATCCACCATGGACGTGGACACTAGAACGCTCAAAATATATTTTTAGATTTTTAATGAAACGGAGTTCTACTGTCGGGCATGAAAAAATTAAAAAATTGTTGGAGTTCTATTGTCGGGCAGTGGAGTTCTACTGTCGCTTACTGGAGTTCTACTGTCGGGCAATGGAGTTCTATTGTTCGATATTTTTAAAAATTTTACTGCTGGAGTTCTTATGTCTTTGGAGTTCTACTATCGTTGGGGTTCTACTGTCGAGTCAATATACATTTTTTTTTTATATTAAAAAAATTGGGGTTCTATTGTCGTTGGAGTTCTTCTGTCTTTGGAGTTCTACGGTCTCCATACCAAACTTTGCTGTAATACATTTACGAAGTAGTTAACCCATGGAATTTATATTTTTATCGGTTCAGGTTCGTTACAGACTCGTTTATGACGAGCCAATCGTCAGGCAGGAACCATGGTTTCTGCCGGTACGTTCGGCTTGCCATAAACATTTTTTTATCTTGTAAACACCAATAAAATTCATTTTAAACATGCTGGCATTTTGTTTTTTCTTTCTTTCATAGTCATCCCACTCGCTAAACTTTCTTTGTTGAGTTTGCTGAAAAGAAGGAAAGCACGGAGTTGATCAAACTTCTCCCTTTTTTTTCAAAATCCGAGCAACTGTCCGTATTTAATAGGGAAGGTCATGTATATAATTCAAACTATATATTTGAAGTACTATTTCTATTTTCTAAGTAATAAGCTCATTTTATACAATGGCACTTTGCATCCCGGCTGCAGAGGCTTATGGTGGAACTTGACCCAGATGATTAGCGATTGTTCTATTGTTTGGTGGCTCTATCTTTTGGACAACCATCGAACGCACCTACTAAGAATTCTGCATAGCCGTTGGTTGAGACAATCGACCAATTATTGCGCTAGCTTCGCGTCATTCTCGTTAAACATCTTATAGCAGCGCGTACAAAATAGAAAGCCAATTTAAATTGTCTTGTTGCAAAGCTGTTAACTACGTACATCAACTGCTTACTCGGGTTAACCCGTACGACGAATGTAATACTGAGAACTTATTTTAATCATTCGGTAAGTAGCCGGTTCTCCTACGCACAGCTAACTTTGTGTGTGCATGCGCAACGGAAATAAGATGACAGACATTCAGAGCATTTCTAAACGAGCCCAGCGTGTCAGAATTGTTGGCTTTCTTCGAATCGCTCACGAACACGAATGTCTATTGCCTCTGACTTCTGTCGATTGGCTGTGCTCCACGAGCAGTAGGCAGTTAAAAGAAAACGTTCAAGTGTCAAATGAACATGTACTCGCTAGCGAGTACATTATAATCAAGCTCTTGTGTTATCAACAAGAAACAATTTTTCCCAGTTGAATTTCTTTCTTTTTTGTTTGTGTCACGACTTTCTTGCTCCGTGACAAGTCGTGAAAAGTGATCCGACACGATGTTTGAGAACTACATACATATAGTAGCCTACACTGCCTTATTGTTTTGTCTCGATTCTGTCCTATCCAGTCGCATGCTGCACGCTGCTGCTGGGCCGAAGAAAAAGAAAATAGGACAGGTTCACTTCCTTCTCTTCAGTTTCCCAGATGCGCCTCCTCAGCGACAGCCTTTTTTTTTTTTTCTTTTTTGGAGAGGGAACTTCCCTCTGTTTTCATAACCACTCAATACCGATTTACCATTTTTGCTGCCTTTCTTCTTTTTCATTCTTATTTCTTTCGGTTTTTTCTTTTTCGCTATAGAGTAGTTCTATTCTTGAGCTGGTTTTTATTATAATTCCACATCACACGATGACTCTGGTTTCCCATTTAATTTTAGAATAGAAAAAAGGAGGCGCTAAAAGAGTGACGGGTGTTGCCATTTGGTTCCAGACCGGCGGCAGCCGTCGTCGGCGGCGAGTTTGAATCACAAAAACATCATCCGCTCAGAAAAAAAAGTTTCACAGCTTCTCTTTATCCAAACACACACACACACACATTTATACACACAATCTTAGAGGGGAGTTTTTAAAAAAAAATTTGCTTTCCCCCAACATTTTTTTTTCTCTCTCTTCTAAATAACGTCTCCACCCTCTCATTCACTTAAGGAAAGTGAGTGTGCTCCGGAAGAAGAGGGTGGCGATCATTTTTCACAGCTACTTACTGTATGTATACGCATACACACAGCAGCATACACATATCATAAAAAAAAGGCGGAGGAAAGCACACACACACAAAAAAATGCTAAATAAAAACAATCTAAAGTCTTTATAGTCTCTTGTTGTTGGGTGTAAACATGTACTCGACACCCTCATCGACGAGGCCGTCTCGCTGTCACAACTGTGAAAGATGGCAACATCACAGGCCCCAGAAATAAACGCTACATATATCTATGTGTGTGTGTGTGTGTGTGTGTGTGTGTATCCATTGTTTTTGTACAACAGCTCGTTAGATATTTCGTCTTTCACTTCCCCACGATTAGTTCTGATTTATTCAAGAGACTGAAAGCGGGAAACATAAGTTACTAAAAAAAAAAAAGAAGAACGTCGAGTGCTGATTAGTAAAATGTCTCAGGTGGCGTTCCGGAATGTTGCGCACTCTTTTTTGTTCTTTCACTTTTTTTTTTTTTTTTGCCATCAACCTCGGTGGTCCCCCTTCAAAAAGGAAAGGAAAAAAAGACGAGCAGTTGCCAAAGAAACACAACATCAGTGGCGTCAAACAGTTGCCTGAAGGTGCTCGCCTCGTGAATGGGGGTAGGCAGACTATTTCTGGTGAATGTATATAGACACGATGGGGGCAGGATGTCATAACTTGATCTTCTATGAATCCATTACCAAAGTTCTCGCTTGCTCTTTTCGAGTCCTTTTTTTTTTTTTTTCTTGTTTTTACTATTATTATTATTATTTAACGCGTGTTTTTGTTTTTCGGTGCTGCTTTCCCTCCGAGTACAGGTGTTTCGTTTTACGGCCGGGTCGAATGCAGTCAGAGGGGGAGAGAGAAAGTCGGGCTGTCAGGGTAAGATCTAAAAACGAAGAGGCGACAGGTTAGCATTTTTCTACTAGGGTTTTGGCCGTCATCGGAACTCTTAAAAGAGGATGTAAACATCCAAACAGAGTTTAAACCAAACAACACCGGAAGCTGTTACACGTAATTAACTGGACTCGTTTTTTTTTTTTTGTGTTTTGTTTGGTTTTTTCTTTTCTGTTGTTTGATCTCTCTGCACACTTTGGATGTGTGAACGAGTTGTTTATCTCTCACAAAGACTCCCCAAGTGTAACAACTTTTAACACATTATCTCGTACCAACTGCTTGTGGCTACGAGTTCTTAACGTAGTACTTGTCTATTCACAAAGAGACATCCGACATGTGGGTCAATTGCACGTTTTGTAATTAAACTTTTAATCCATTCCAAGCGTTTGCTACAATAAGAATCAAATAGAATCATCGCGATTGTCAGGAATAATTGCTTTAAATTCCTTAGTTCATTGCGTATATACACTATAGATATCGCAATTCGTTGCGTATTGTCCAACGTCATTCGTGGTGCGTACGAATTGAGAAGATGTTGCAAAAAAATGGGAGTCATGCCAAGTTTCCGGAGGAGGAGACCTACACCTCAAGAGAGACAAGAAGAATAAGGAACTCTGCCAGGAAAGTCAATGTGTCTCGTGTCTTCTTGTAAAGTACACTCTCTTTCTCATCCTTTATTTTTTTTCCCTCCGCGCTAAGCACACACATCGTTCTCCAACCATCAACAGCCAATCAGGACACGCAGCTAAATAGACAAGCATCTTTTCCAGGCAAGCACTGGATGGGGAGGGAACCTGTAAAAAAAAAAAGAAGAAAAAGTCCAAACTTTCCGGAGAACTAGCCCCTCAAAAAAAATAAAATTTGTGTGTGTGTGTGTGTGTGTGTGTAAAAAAGCCGGTGGATCTTCCGAGAAAGAGTTCAGTGTCGTTCGGGATCCTCGATGAAGATCATCATGGACAGCGCTCTACGTTTCGGTGTCAAAAAGATGGACAGTGGCAAACAGCGATTGTTGCGGACGCCAAAATGTGCCCGTTGTCGCAACCACGGCGTCGTCTCTTGTCTCAAAGGCCACAAGAAACTCTGCCGATGGAAAGAGTGCCAGTGTACGAATTGCTTGTTGGTCGTCGAGCGGCAAAGAGTCATGGCTGCCCAGGTGGCTCTCAGAAGGTGAATTATCTTAATACTCAAATTTCTCCACCACATTAAATAATCAATTTGTTTGTTGAAACAAACAAAATGGCGCGTTTGATTAGGCAGCAGAATTCCGAGTCGGCGAAAAGCGATGGCCAAGTGAAACCGAATCAGAGCAAAGTGACCAAAAGCGCTGAGGCCATCCTGGCGCAAAAGAAACTCTATCAGAAGCATTTGAGGACCCTGCAACAGAGTTCGCTGGCCAGGGATGTTTTGCAAAGTAAGACGAGACGACATTTAGCCTACACATTGTGCATGACAGAGAGATGCCATCCTTTTACCTCGTGTCCATTTTCTCACGCGATTCTCAAACAGAGCGACAGCTCAACTACAACACAGGCTGTCTCTAGTTAGTTGGTCTACATGAGGAGGGGAGGGGAGGAGGACATGGGATTCTATAACTTTGCGGTTAAAATTGGGGTTGAATGAATACGAGGCTTGTTAAGAAAGGGTAGAAAAGGTCAAGACTTCATTAGACACGGACATATGACCATACCCACATGCTTAACACGACAGTTCTATTCCTTCATTCTTGATTTCTCTCTTAAACACAACCATTCCACTCGAGTTACAACTGTTTTCCTTTGATTTTACATTTTTAACTCTTCACTTACTTCTTTTTTTGTTTGTTTGCTATTTTGTGTTATTACATAGATTATCGGCAGTGGGTTCAACGCAGCCATAATGGATCTGCAATCTCACCCGATGGCAGCGACCAGCAGGCCAATATGGATAAAGGTCTAGCCGTTCCTCCTACTCCGCTAAGTGAACGGATGCGTAAGAGGAGAGGTAAGACCAGCCTAATCGACGAATTATTCACGTAAACCACTTACCGTCCATTAGAGGAATCGAATTTCGTTTTTATTATGACCGTTCGCGATAGATTCATTTCGATCCATCTGTTTGCTGTTTCAAGTTGTCTTGTTGGCAAGCAGAGATGATTACAGTAGCATTTGACTTTCATCCAATTATAGCTTTCGCCGATCGTGATCTGGACGCCGTCATGTTCCAGCGTGAGCAACAGGCCGCCGTTGAACTTCATCGCGTGAGCGGCAATAGCCCAGGTGGCGATACGACTCCACCACCTTCGTCTGGCCAGCTCCATCCAACGTGCTGGAACGCTCTGCATCCAATACGATTTCACGTCCTACCTTCGCATCAGCATCACTTGATCCAGCAGACGTGTGCGTTGCCTTTTACCGTCAAAACTGAAGCCAATCCATTATTGGATTCGGACGATTCGGATATCGAAGTGGACGTTACCTCGACTCCTTCCAGTCCACCATCACCTCGACTGCCTTGCAGTGACATCAGTGTCAATGCCAATAAAAGTAAGATATCCTTTTCGGTCGAGTCGATCATCGGCCGGCCTTAGACATCGAGAAGCAGCAACTCGATTTTTGCATCCGCCCTAGTCTCGTGTACATAGGCCTCTCTATCCAGCACGTGAAATCATTTCTCTATTGTAGGCAGTATACGTAAATGACACTTTAATGACTGTGTTTCTATTCTCAAACTAAACGTGTTTTGTAACGCCGACGCCTTATTTATTATAATTATATCAAGGAAATGTTGTGCTGTTGGCAGCGCAGCTTCCGGATGAATAAATTGCTCTAGAAATTGGCAATTCCGATCGTTTTTCATGAAACTACACATTTGACATTTGACACGACACAAATATTCGAAAACATACAGAAAAACAACTAAAAAAACGAAAAAAGTCTGAGAAAACTCGGAGATTTCTGCACAGACGAGTCAAACGAGAAAGCAAAAATTCCTTTGGATGACGTGGGAGTTGAAAGGTCGGAAGTCGATGAGGCCTGTAGATCAGTGAAGGCCTAAAGAACCCTATCCTACCCACATATAGAGTTGTAACCTTCCAAACGTTACAAAAGAGCTTCAAGAGAAAGAAACAAAAAAAAATGTATCAAAAGCCGGAAGGAAAGTGTCATCGTTAACCTTTGTCGCAAAAAGGGCATAACGAGAAACATTATCTGCATCATGTAAAGTAAGAAAAGAGTTGGCAGTTCAAGCAGGACGTCATTTGTCTCTATACCATTTTCTTGTTTTTATGACCCCAAACCATTTCCATCAAAGACTGATGATGACGTTTAAAAAAAAAAGAGAGAGAGAGAGAGAGTTAGTGAGGCTGAGAATATATACAGAAAATAATACATCAGGATGGAGGAAATTGCGATATACCATAGGGGTTAAATCACTTCCGCTATACAAAAAAATCACTTGTAGGCAAACATGGGTTCACGACGAGAGCTGGTGTGGGTCGGAGATCGTCGCCACCGAGCTGAGGTGATGTAAATATTAATCACTTGAACAGTTACTCAAGATCACAAGGTATTAAAATCTACATCACAGCAGCTCAGCAACGTTTCCACGTCTCTTTGTCGTTCCAGAACGTTCCGGGAGGGAAAAAAGAAAGAAACAAAAATTATGCACGAAGTCAAGGACTATAACTGGAGGACGGTCGACTCCTAATGGCCAGTCGGCGCGGTCTGACTCGACCATTTATACATATCGACTATGAATTCTCACCACAAAAGGGGAGGGAGGTGAACAAAAAGAACGGAGAGAAAAGGCAAATTCGACATTTCAAAGAGAGAGGAGCTGTATAGAGCTACCCCACAATGGCAATCAATTGCTACTGCTGCTGCTGGTACGTATATATAGTATATGTATACAAATGAGCTCTTAATACAATGACTTGTAAACCGATGCATCTGCATGTGTACTACGAGCCGTCTGTTCCGCTTCTCCTTTAACGCCAATGTGGCTGGCTCCATCCGCCGATGAAGCCGAGTCAGCAGCGTTCGTGAAATCTGAAGCTCCAGCGATGAAGAAAAGTAGAAAGAAAAGTCTTCCCCTCCAACCGTCGGATTCTACACGGCTACCAGATTTCAGTTATGTACACAAGCACACGATTTATTATTTTTTTAATTTTTTCTAAAGATGTTATTTCTTTCTGGTCAATTTAAGTATAGGCGTTATTCATTTGTCAGTGTTGCCTTCAACACTCTTCCGGGTGATAAATTATTGCTTTTGTTTATGATATGCAAATAGTGTACGCAACTCAAAGTCTTTTCTTTTCTTTTTTTTTAATTTTAGATTAGACTTTTGAATTGATTACTGTTGCTAAGCCTCCTTTGTTTAGCAATTGATGATATGACCATGCAATGCAGTTATAGGTTTCCAGATCAACTCGTTTTGCAATTTCCTTTCATCTCAGGTGTCTCAATTCAAGAACTTGTTTGGTTCTAAATCCTTATAATGTCATACAATGTACGATTCGATGGATTCATATACTACATCCACGTATTATTCACATTTTTGACACGGTTCGACTTGGAAAACATGATTCAAGTTTCGAATATCAGGTCCGATCGTTGAAATTGTCTCGAAACCCGAAAATGTGATCATTTTGCTATTAGGTTTCAAGTTACTGCTCGTTATTATGTTTTTGTATCAGTAATTAATGATGTTTGATCTATAGCTCTAAACTCCAATATATAGATCCGTGGATGATGTCTCCTACGGCACTTGTAGTTTCAATCGTTCGATGATAAGAATTGGCCGTCTGGGCTAGAAAACCGAGACCACAGTCGCCAATAATTTTAGTTTTTCTCTCGTTTCAACTCAATGTATTTTCTATGCTCGTCAGTGAGGCTACAAAATGTACGTTTTGACGGGTGTTTGTGATAAAACACGGGTGTTCTTATATCAATCGTATTTATTTAATTTTTTTGATAACCTAGGTTTTTTTTTAAATCACCATCGATATGAGGCGGTTGTCACAACACCACGGAAATAAATTCAAAAAACAAATGAAGCGATAAGATAAATTATAATGTTTTTCTTTCGTTTCCATCGCCAACGCACACTACCTTTGATTGGTGGATTGAAAATGTCTGATGGGGCGCGTGATCGTGAAAAATAAAACCAAACATAACAATGTAAACATGTCCGATTGGGACAGCTTTGTTATGCGAACTCGACAAAGAAAACGTACGTCTGGTCCCGATAAAGTGTGGATTACGAAAACGATGGGTTAACAGGGTTTTTTTGTCCCCCATATCAACCAGGCCTCCGTGTTTGATTGGAGTGACGTCTAGGTCAGCCGTTAGGTGTTCCAATGTCTAGTGTTTGCTGATGGAAAAATGTAATTTCTCAAAGGCTATAAATACGAGGACCGTTTGCAGCTTCGTGAGCAGACCACAGGACGTTGTCATTTACACATAACCGTAGGATCTTTTTGAAATTAAAAATTAAATAGGTCACCACACATTCTTGACTTGCTTTTTTTTTTCCTCCCTCTGAAACAGAAACAAAAAATGACTACTTCAGTGTGGATCATCTCGTTTGTCTTTCTCGCCTTCGCTGGCTCGGTCCTGAGCGGACCTTTGGACCGCGGGTCGTGTGTCAACGAGGCCAAGCATCGAGTGTCCCGAGACTTCCGCGCTCTCATCAAACACGGTCGTGATTACCACGAAAATCTAGTCCAACAGAGAGGTGGCATCCCTAGCCGCCAGGCAAATGTCCAGCCGGCGGATTCGAAAAGTGAGTGTTCGACTACAATCAAAATCTAAAACAAAATTGAATGCATCAAACAAAGAAATCCGATATCGTTTAACCAACGAAAATTAAGTCATCCTCTTGGAAATAGAAAAAGTTTAATGTTTTGAACGGGATTTCTAGTGGATCCGGTCACCTACTGCTATGGAGAGATTGGTTGCATAACCATCGATGATAGCTGGTACGACCCTATTAGTCGACCCATCAATCAGGAGCCCTTGCCCCGAGAGAGGATCAACACAAGATTCATCCTACACACGAGGGAAAGGCCAACTCAGGTTCGAAATGAAAACCTTAACAAATATAGGAAGAAATCAATAATTGTGATGACTGAATTTGGTTTAAGGACACTATGCTGTACGCCAATGATTTGGATACCATTCGATATTCGACTTTCAATCCAAGTCGACCGACCCAGTTTTTAGTCCACGGCTTCATTGACGATGGAACTGTCAGGTGGATGAAGGTAAAATCTAGCACAATTTTGCGATCAGCATCTTTTTTGTATGGATATTCTAATTTTGTAGAGGCTCACTGAGAATTTGCTAGCCCATGGTGATTACAATGTCATCATTGTCAACTGGGGAGGTGGTTCTCTCCCTATGTACAGGTATGAGTCATTCACAATCATACACTGTGCCAATTATACTTAATCCATGTTTTCCTTGACATGCAGTCAGGCTACTGCCAACACAAGGGTCGTTGGATTGGAGATCGCCTACATGGTCAACACTATGATTGTATGTGCACTAGAGGCTTTAAGAAACCTAACAAATTTAAATGTATAAATGCTATTTTACTCCGGCAGACTCATTTCGGAGTTGATCCCGGCATGGTCCATCTCATCGGTCATTCTCTGGGAGCTCACACCGTCGGTTATGCTGGCGAAGGAATCGAAGGCCTTGGTAGGATTACTGGTCTCGATCCAGCTGAACCTTACTTCCAGTACATGCCACCGCACGTGCGTCTCGATCCGACTGACGCCAAATTCGTCGACGCCATCCACACAGACACTAGAACAATTCTCTTGTTAGGTATAAATCTACAATCAGCAAAAAACATGAAAGTGTGTGCAGAGCTGCTAGAATTTTACGTGATTATACCTGTGCAGGTTACGGTATGATACAGCCCGTGGGGCACTTGGACTTCTATCCGAATGGTGGACGCGATCAGCCCGGATGCAATCCAGTTGACATTCCTTTGGACATGATCACTGAAGATATGGTGACAGGTGCCAGAGAATTGGTGGCGTGTAACCATTTGCGTTGCATCGAATTCTTCATCGATTCTCTTTTACCCAACTACAACTATGTTGGCTATGAATGCTCCGATAACGAGGCTTTCCATCGAGTAAGATTACTACTGTCCGAGCTCTTAAGCTTGGGAATTAATAATTTTATTTTCTAATTTAAAGGGCGAGTGCTATTCCTGCGGTGCAGACAACTTGAACTGTGCTAAATTTGGTATTGACGCTTCCCTGTATCCATCACGCGACAGAACTCTTGTCACACTCTTGTTTGACACGGGCAAAGACGCTCCTTATATCAGTGAGTTGACTAAAAATGAAGTAGTTCACTAGTTTTTTCGTATTATTTTTTTTTTTTCTAAATTTGTTCTCTTCCTTTTTTAGAATATCATTACAGCATCAAAGTGAATCTAGCTTACCCTGCTGATGCTGAAGCATTCGTCTACGGTACAATGCGCATCTCTTTGTATGGAACGGCGGGGCAACTTGTCGACATGGTTATTGCCGAGTAAGTTTGCTAACTATCATCTACCAAATGCAATGTGCTCGTAATTTATTCTGATTAAAAAAAAAAATTAGGAATAGCCAAAAGTTTGTGCATGGAGCAGATACATACCTGATGTTCATCGATCCTTTTAACGTGGGCAATATTCAACGCGTGGAGTTGTTCTGGAAGTATGATGGTTCCGTTCTTGATCCCGGTACTGTTTGTGGTCTGTTCTGTAATGATCACATCTACGTTAGAAGCGTGGAAATTTCTGAATTGAACAACTACCCAGAATCGTACGTGCTTTTTATTATTATTTTTTTTATTTAAAGATGTTTATCTGACTAATGTTTGATTGAAACAGGAACCGTCTGGCACATACTTTCAAGTCATGTGTGGTTGGGGCTGACTACGTCGACATGAAAGACAAGAGTTGGGCTGAATTTTATCCCACAGCCTGCGTCTAAATTTGGTTGGTATTATCGTTAGCTTTCAGTAAGCTACGGTGGGAAAACAACTATGCATCACAATTGTTCTTAAATCAGTCGTTTTTCATTTTGAGGAGGAAAAATAAAGTACGAACATGATAGTGCGAGAAGCTTTTGTAGTTACTACGTGAGTCCTGATATACGTGATTACTTGCATTTATTCTTGATCTGCGTCATTTCTTATCTGCGTTCGCAATCTATTTGATTATTTTATCATGTCAACATAAAAATTAGATGTGATCGTGTGTTTAATGGCGAACATTTCTGCGTTATTATGGTAACACAGTTTCAATTCGTCTAATAAGAAATATTAGTTTTACGGTTAGTAAAAAATTTCCTTTATAAGGGAGTTGCTCTACTTTGTGCTATTTGCTTTTCTCAACTTCTTCAAGATGGTGCCCTTCTCTTCCCCAGTTCAAGTGTGAGAATATTCTCTCTCAGATAGTGGTGGCATTATCGTGATAACAGTAAGGAAAAATTCGTTCAAAAGCTTCAAATTACTAACAGATTACCATAAAAAAAAATTGGGTGGCATATATATTGTAGTAGTGCAAATCATTCAGTTTTGAAAATATTGAACAGAAAGTATATACTGCAGACTACAAACTTACCACGAAGACCCGCTTCCAGCAACTACGGGCAAAAACCTTTTCTGTTTCACCAGCTGTCTTATGTAATGTACAAAAGATATTTGACTTATTTCACCCTATACAAGCCATTAGAGAATTTTTCCGCATTTCCTTGATTTCCTTTGTCAATTAAATGTAACAGATGTTATTAGAAAATAATTAATTAAATCACACATTTGCTGCTGCCATCTGTCAGTAGAAACCGGCACTGTCCACTGACGCTTAAACTTCAAAACATTTGGATATATTTCTGCCCGCCTGTTGCTTGCTTGCTGAAAGTTTCTTGTCACCGATACATTCTTGTGTCTTGTTTTTTATTAAAATACCACATGCTGTTATTGTAGTGGCATTTCAGGATTCGTAACTGGCTGTTGAACTACCAAATTAGCCCATGGATCACGTCTTGTGAAGTAAGTTCTCGGATAACCGGTTTCGTTCAGAAAGCTCGCCATTGTGGGAAAGATATGTCATTAGTAAATGGCTTGACAAAAAAAAATCAGTTAGTTTAAATTATCTCTTATTGCATTAAAACTTTTCTTTTCCAATCTGCTTTAGTGAACCGCTCACAGTGCAACAACTACAATCGATACCAAATAAGGACAAAGCATATTGTCTGAACCAATGTCCAAGCAAGTGCAACTTGGTAAGTGAAACTTCATAACAACCTTGAACTAGATATATGTATCTGGCACTCTTAACTTATCTGTAGTTGTATTTCAGGTAAAGTTCTAAACTTGCCTTGTCCCATTACCCCTTCGAAAAATAGATTTTTATGCTAAGACAAATGGACTCTAAATTTGTAACTCCAAGGCCTGTCCCCCAGTTCAATGTTATAAACACCTTTTCCACAAAAAAGGTAAATTGAATTATACCTGTGCTTTGCAAGTTGGCCTACATTTTGTCCAACATCTTTAGGAAAGGACACTTCCTGGCCAGAAAAAGCGTGCTCCTCCGACCCCAACGCCGATCATATCGGCATACTACAGTTGCCCTGGCCCCCAAAAAGCACATACCATCTCATTCAAGTCGAAATCGGACTCGGCACTGATATGTAGCCCTCACTACAATCTGTCGAAGGAAGATACTTTCTTTCGTCAGTGTTTCGAAATTCAAGCTAACATCGGTTCCGGATCGTTCGGCGATGTATTTCGTGTTCGCAGTAAAGAAGATGGACGAATGTACGCCGTCAAGCGATCACGAGTACCTTTCCGTGGAACTACCGACCGTAAAGAGAAACTGGAGGAAGTTCGTAAAATGGAGTCTCTTCCCCACCACCCCAATTGCGTTCGTTTTTATCAAGCATGGGAGGAAAACCAATTCCTCTATATCCAGCTCGAGCTTTGCCAATCCAGTCTGAGTGAAATATCAGAACAGCAGCATGAGCTACCAGAGCCCCTTATCTGGGACTACATGATCGACTTACTATTAGTATGTAGAATCATAACAACACTCCAAAGAGTGTAGAAATTAAGTTTTGTTCCCTCTCTTTTAGGCAATTCAACATTTGCATGACAATGACTTAATTCACATGGATGTTAAACCTGAGAATATTTTATTATCTATGGATGGTGTTTGTAAGCTTGGGGATTTTGGACTTGTAGTTAACCTCAAAGAAGTAAGCTAAACGTTTTATTGCCTAAAAATTATTACTAATTATTGTTTCTTCCTTCTTTTATTATTAGAATCTACATGATGCCACTGAGGGTGATTCAAAGTATTTGGCACCCGAAGTATTGGGAGGGCTCTTCTCTAAAAAGGCCGACATTTTCAGCTTGGGCATCACGCTACTTGAACTGGCATGTGATCTTGACTTGCCGGCCAACGGCACTTTGTGGCATGAGCTGAGACATGGTGCTCTTCCACCCAGCGTCACTAGACGTGAGTGACTTCTTACCTTTATTATTATTATTTTTAAAATTTAATTCATCCTTCAGGTACGCTAACTTTTTATTCTTTGGTTCCTAGCAGATTTATCGAAAGAGTTGAGTACCGTGCTCAAAATGATGATGAGTCCCGACGTGTCATCTCGGCCGTCTGCATCTCAATTATTGCAGCACCCTTTGCTTCGATCCAGGAGACGATGGAGGTGCCTTAAGTTAGGCTGGCATAATGCCTGTCTTTCTTTCCGTACCACCTTGGTCGAGCTGCTATTCCGATTATTTCAGCTCTTTTTGCTCATCTTCCTGCCCATACGCGCACTGGCACGTAAATGGCGCAAACCCGACTTTGGTTCTAAGCCGTCCACGCCTGTCTTTCAACGGCCACAACCATGCAACTTCGCAAACGACTATTCGTTTTCTGATGGTATTTCCTTAAAACGATTTGTTCTTGCATTTTAAGTTTTCTCATGAAACCCTTTTTAGATGAAGTGAGCGACTTGTCCTCTGCGGTAATCAGTGGAAATGACAGCACTCTTGGGCGTCCACTTAATGACAGTTCACCTTTGCCTCAAAACAATAGTATTGAACATCGGGCAGGTATGTTGCATATCTCATTTAGCTTTTCATATTTGGGATAGTTTCTAATGAATGAATGACTTAAAGATGAGCAACCTGTAAGTTCGACACCGCTGGTCTTGCGCGGTGGTCGTTCATCACGCCACTCTTCTTTGAGAAGATCCATCTTCAGTCGTCCGACTGATCACGATTCGGCTGATGATCCACAATCCAATAATATGTCCTATGCCACACCCAACAAACCGATTCCGCGCAAATTAAACGATTACTTTGACGCTATCGCCTCGGATTCGGATTAGTTCACATAGTAATGAAGAAAATGGTCTGGCAAAATAATCGTAAAAACATATACATTTCTAGCGTTTAGTAATCTAGTCGCTCGTGTGTTTCGCCCGTTCCTTGCTATTTATATTCGCCCCATGGTTCATCATATTTTTTTAATATGTTAACTTAGACTTTATAATAATCAGTGCTTCATTGTAGAAAAAGTGAACGAAAAAATCATCAACATTACCGGAAGTTTGCAAATACACGTTTTTAAACCGTTAAATTTCTTTAATTATTGTGTTTTTTTGTTTTTTTACTTATATCAGAAGCCAATGAAAACCTAGAGATTTTAAATTGGTTTTATTTATGTTAAGTTGAACTTATATATGTTATATCAGATAAATCAGTTTTACATTACTACATGTGTCTTTTTAACAAATATCTTGATTTTAAATCTGTGTGGGGAAAAGGCTGTCTGGTAAGCTTGGTCATAGACAAATAGAAAACCATGCTTCATTTGTTTGTGTCCTGATTAAGGAAAACATGCTGAAGTAGAAGTAGAAGTTCCATGCGTCACGAACGAATTTACATCCTCTATTCCGCGTTCCGCGGTTCCACTTTCACATATTTCGTACTTTCATAATGATGCCGTTTGTGTTGGCAACACTGCCTTTTCCTAAGCGTCTTCTGCTAGAGGCACATTTTCGTCATCCGTCAAAAGTTTTGTTCCCGTTGTTAATTTTTTCCTTTATAATTCATAAAAATGGCTGAGAAAATGAGGACGGAAATTGCTTCCATGCTCCAAGGAATTGAAAGGTAATAAGGATACATTGAAATGTAAAAACAACTTGGGAACTTTCAAAATGGTGTCTCAAATATGATGGTTGGATTTTCTACCTTTAGGTACAATCCAGACAATCTTCAAAAGCTAGAACGCTATGTAGAGATGCAAGCGCAAGAAAATATTTACGATCTTGAGGCGAACTTGAGTGTACTGCGACTATACCAGTTTGGTCCAAATTTCTACCGTAGTAACATTGTAAACCTAATCTTGCTAAAAGCAATGACTAATTTACCACACACAGACTTTTTGCTGTGTAAATGCCTTCTGACTCAAGACAGGGTATACTTTCATTTCATTCTTCACAGTAAATTTTCTAAAAACATTATTCTGTGCAGTTGGAGGAACCTCAAGTAAGCAGAGTAATGGTCCTTGCTGACTTGCTAGAAACTTGCAAATTTAAGCAGTTTTGGGAAGAATTGGCTAAATGTGGTGACCTGATAATCACTGTCCAAGGATTTGAAGATGCAATTAGGAAATTTGTTGTTCATGTTGTCAATATCACCTACCAAACGATTGAAGTTCCAGTCTTGAAAGAACTTCTGGGCAATGTCAATGGTATGGGTATTAATAGTTTAGCTACATTCATTCTCATTTCATATGTCCAGGAAAATTTTATTTAAAATTTTTATATGACCATAGATCAAGTTTTAAAACAGTGGGTCGGCAAATGCAGTTGGAAGGACCTTGGCAATGGACGTGTATTTATTACATCGCAAGAAGATTTGGTTAAGACCAAAAATATCACCGAGAAGATTGAATTTGAAAATGTGGCTGGAATTATGGCACATTGTATTTAAGAGAACGGTTCTTCGCCAATTCACAACGCGAAAAAGGAGAAAAATAAAAAAAAAAACAACAACAAACAAACAATTCCAAGGGCAGTGTATTACCGTTTTGAAACAGCTCCGTATACACAGTTGTCATGTTTGAATTCGATGATCGTAAAATCACCCAAGCAGTGAATCCTATCGCCGTATTTACACCCAATTTGTTTCCTCGTTAGCTGTAGCTAGTTAACAGATTTTAAACTTCGTTCTGCTTTGGCTGAAATGGTGTGGGCTTTTGCCTCTACGTTGACAAGTGAATTGGTGGATTTTTTAAAATGATTCATGGGACATTGAAAAAAACGAAGACCGTTTTCGTTCCGTTCAGAAACGGATGCTGAATCCGCGGAACTCGGGCCGTGCAAGGTACTCCCAGTTGCGAAGCTCGGTATGATCAATCTTGCATCCTGGGCTACCTGTCCGTGTCAACCATTGTACTCTGTTGGAGAAAATATTTGAACAAATTATTTTGATTACTTCCACAGTAGAACTTGTTAGACACACAAACAAACTCCGCTTTGGCACCGAGCGCATTACGGGGCAAGAGATTCTAAAAGTAGCTTGTTTCTCCTCGCTCTACGTAGGACAGACCCAGTATAGTTAAGGTATTTAACGACGTGTCCTGCCCGAACCATGACTCGTGAGCCTTATCTAGAACCTCGAATGGGCTCGATGCCAATTGTTTTCTCGTCGTTTAAATGGTTCAGAACTCCTGCACCGTACGTTCTAAATCTGTAAATCGCTTTTTGAAACAGCACGCCGTATGGAATGTCTAAGTATTTGTCAATATTGTACTAAGCTACTTACATCTCATCGATGCGGACCTTCTCGCCCTGAACTTTGCCGACAATGGTTCCCTTTTTGGAATTTTTTACCCATCCAGACAGGCCCAGCTGATCGCATGTATCCTTGCAGAACTTGGTGAAGTAGACGCCTATAGACGTCACGGTTGGAACAAAAAAAAAAAGGAGAAAAACAACAGTATAACGTGACGTGAAATCGTATAATCATAGGCAATCAACACCATCTTAGGCGTGGACGTGAAAGACGAGAATAGCGCAGACGGCGGCAGGTGCTGAATATGTACACACCAGCTAATGCACGTAGAAGCGGTAGAGTTAAAAAGGTTGCTCGCATTCATACATACCTTGTACGTGACCGTAGACTTCGAATTCTACGGAAACGAAAGTGACTCCTCCAGTTCCTGCGTTGGTAACTTCACCTCCTTCATTGATAACCTCTCCTTCTAGACCCATGATTCGTTATATTAATGGGATACTTGATAGACACTGAGGACACTCAATTCGAATGATGCGGGATAGTACCGCCGCTTAAACACCCACTGCGCACAATGACTCGGATGGAAGACAATTCCAAGACACACGATATTCTAACCCGTGGGAGGCGCTAGGATCGCTTTTTTGAAGACT
Source organism: Daphnia magna (assembly GCF_020631705.1). Taxonomy (NCBI): domain Eukaryota; kingdom Metazoa; phylum Arthropoda; class Branchiopoda; order Diplostraca; family Daphniidae; genus Daphnia; species Daphnia magna. Next base: position 135,284 of record NW_025533123.1, read on the forward strand.
GTTTCTGCTGTACCTTTTTGTTGAATGACAGCCAACCAATCCCAGAACAGAGACGCTTCCTGAATCTTCTACTTGGCACCTTGGCTTCAGGGTCATTCACGTCTCCATCCCTGAATGCAAAAAGAAAATGGAAACGGACGCCTTCCATAACTTAAGTGAACATTTTGCATTGCTTAAACGTTACGGTACATTGGTTTTTCAAATGCTTCTATAAATAGCCAGGTCAAGAGCTGACTGATGAAATACCAAGTCAGGGTCTAGCTCGCTTGTAAGCCAGTGTTTACGCAAATCTTTCAAGTAGTCCGGGTAAAGCCATTGAGAATTGAACTCGAGTGGAGTTGACTATATTTTTGCCAGACTGTACAGTATGTATTAGATTTCTACATGGCTGTGGTCATCAAAATCCAGGATCCCAGTCGATTGTCTGAGGAACTTGTTTCATTTCATAACAGACAAGCTTATCACCTGGCCGAAACTGTAGAGTGGGACTGTCGAGTCTTATTCCACATTCGACGTCTTTTTTAACTGTATCCACTTCGGATTTGAGATGCTTCATGGAGGCAACGCGGCCTTCATATATGGGATCTTCGCCCCGAACCAATCGGAAGAACGCATTCTTTTTCAGTATTCCTTTAACACAGCGACCTGAAATTATTTCATTTTGATTATTTAAAAAACGTGAATTAAAAACCACAAAGCTTACATCCAGCCACAGGAAGTTTATGTTTGCCCTCTGTGACAATGAATTCTTGAAGGACGTTGGCTTCACCAAGGAATTCCTCGGCTTCGGTCGGGGGCAACAACTTCTCCAATTCGGCACGTATGTCGTCAAATAGTCGATAGATGATATTATGTTCTTTAATTGGGACTTTATGCGTCTTGGCAAGCTGCCGCACACTTGGCTGCATAACACCAATGTTGAACGCATAGACTATCGCGTTGAATGGCTCGGCTAGTTTGATGTCGCTTTCTGTGATGGGTCCGACGCCATAATGGATGAGATCGAGGATGCAATTCGTGGATTGGTAAGAATCCAAAACGTCAAGTAAAGCTTCCACAGAGCCATCCACGTCGCCTACGAAAATGCATTCGAATGAATTCAATACGATAAAGGAAAAATAAAAATAAAATAAATAAATAAATAAAATGAAAAATAAATAAGTAAAAGTGTTGTCTTTGTTTAATACCTTTGATGATAATAGACAATTTTGGTTCGGAGGATTTTTCCTCGGGAGCTCTAGGTCGAATCCCTCTAATTTTGTATCTCATCTTACCCATTCGCTTTTTCTCCTCCAGCTGGACTTTGTATTCCTTTGATATAAGGAGAATTTAGTTTCATTTCAGGATTTAGGAATTACAAGTAAAAAGATAAATACCTTCAAATGTTCTTCTACCTTCTGTTGAATGACTACATAGTCCTCCTTCAATTTTTCCACTTCTTTTCGCGATTGACGAAGATGGATAACTTCATGAGCTCGTCTCTAAAAGGAATGTTGATTAAACAGTGCTTATCGCAGGATACAAAATATCTGTCGAATACTTCAGTTTCGACTTCCAATATTTCGTCGCCGGCACTTGGTAATTCTTTCCAACCAACGATCTCAACTGGAGTAGAAGGCGGGGCTTGTTGAATAGGCTTGCCTTGATCATCAAACATGGACCTTACTTTGGCCCAGGCCGTACCAGCTACGAGATAAGAGCCTTTGCGTAGCGTCCCTCTTTGAATTATGGCAGTTGAAAGCTTCCTAGAAAATAAATTCTATCTGCAAGGGCGACTAAGAATAGGTCCGGAGAATTTCAAATGCTACCCTCGATAAGGATCCGTTTTTGATTCAATAACAGTTGCTTCAACAAGACCTTTTGCATCGGACTTTAGATCAAGTAGCGTTGCCTGGGTATTTATAGTTTCTATCAGTTCTTGAAGTCCGGTACCTTTAAGTGCTGACACTGCTACTGATTGGACATCTCCACCAGCTTCCTCTAAGACTAGACCTTGAGCTATTAACATACTTTTCGTCCTTTCCTGTGAAATAGAAAACTTTAAGGTGAGAAAATTTGGCACTTCAAGAAGATAGAACCTACAATATCTGCATCTGGCTTGTCAACCTTATTGATGGCTACAATAATGGGAACTGCAAAGAAAAGGTAAGGATTGTTCCATATACAGTATATGATCATTTATTACCTTTAGCTTCATTTGCCAGTCTGATGGATTCCTTGGTTTGTTCCATTACGCCGTCATCTGCAGCAACGACGAGCACCACAATATCAGTGACGTGGGCTCCACGGGAACGCATGGCCGTAAAAGCTGCGTGACCAGGAGTATCAAGAAAAGTGATCATTTCACCATTATCAAGGCACACTTCGAAGGCTCCAATATGTTGTGTGATGCCTCCAAACTCGTCATCAACAACTCGAGTATGTCTCAAAGAATCGAGAAGGGTCGTCTTTCCGTGATCAACGTGACCCATGATGGTTACGACAGGATGGCGCGGAACACAGTCATGCAGCTTAGCTGGTGGCCTGAAGAGGGTCTTATGTAAGTGAGAGAGTTTGAAATTTATTTTTTAATTAATTCACCTTTTCTCAGCATCTTTTATCTCTTTATGGGTATTTTGAGAGGTAGGCTCACTGGCAATTATGCATCGCATTCCACTTTTCTTCACAATTTCTTGGATCACTTTGATGTTGTCTATGCACTTCCAAGGCTCATCATAGTCAGCAGAGTTATCAACATAAATCATGACCTCAAAAATATGGTCTAAATTCAGAGATACTGGGAAATAATTCACGTATAAAATTATAATGAAAAATTACCTAGATCCTTATTCATAGCATCAGCCAACTGAAGAACAGACATATTTCTCCAAACTTTTATCACTTTCATTTCAGCTTTGTTTTGCATTTTCTGGGCTTGAAGTGAAACTGGTCCGAGGCCCCTTTTCTGCAATAGAAAATTTAAAAATACTTCACCTTTGAATTATTTGTCCCGTTTCTTACTTTGTCATCGTGGGTTCTTCGCTGTTTTAGATATGTAGCAGTTGTGCTGAAATTACAAGAATGCTTTACAAAGATAACAGAACGGTTCGACGCTAAAATATTTGTTCTAGTAAAGCTATTAGAATGAATATTTTCCAAAAACTTTGCCCTAGGGCCACTGTATGATATAGTTTCTTGGTGTAGAATAAAAATTTGTCGGTTGATCGGTAATATTCGTGAAAGCCGGCAGATTGGTGAAATTTTGCTTGCTGTGGAAGTTGCCATTTTTCAACTTAGTTACCATAGTAACCGAAGGTAGCCACCATAGAGCAGACGATCACTTCATTGTGCACGTGTGTGTTTGTGAATTTTGACAAATTGCGTTTTCTTGGTTTTAATTTTATTAGAATAAGATGACACATTACGAGATTGGCTCGGTGGCCAATTTTGTCAGCCAAAAAGCGGATGAATCCAACAAAAAGACGTCGTTGCAGAAAAATCAGCAAGTTCTTGATCAACTTTTCGCTAGTTCAAATTCTACGGTAAACACAATCGTAGCTAACGTCCCTATACCCAAAGAGACTATCAAAAAGGTGAAAAAGAGCAAAAGACAGGCTGACCAATATGCCATATCAAATTTTCCAAGTATAAAGAAAACAAAAGATGTCAAAGAACTGGATGAAGATGAGGTAGAAAAAATATTAGATCCTGGGCCAGATGATGACGACATGGACAATGAAGAGGAAGAATCTGAAAAACCTAGCAGAAAACTGAAAAAAAATGAACTTAAGAATGTAAAAAAGTACTTGGAAAACAAAGGAGAAACTAAGGAAGATAGTGATAGGGTGATTCTTGTGAAAAACTTGCCCATCAATATTAAAAGGAAAACTGTACATCACTTTTTTGCCAAATTTGGGAAAATTGATGCTGTTTGGCTGAGGTGTGCTGCGTTAGCTGATCCTGCAATGCCAAAAAAGGTGGCTGTTATCAAACAAGAATTTCACCCAAATCGGCAATCCATTTCAGCTTTCGTCCGATTCCAGACGAAAGAATCAGCCAAACAAGCTCTTTCAATGACGGGTTGCGAGTTTCAAGAACGTCACATTGCTGTGAGCCTCCTCTCAGATGCCAATATAAAAAAACAGCTTAGCCTTGGAATCTTTGTAGGCAATCTCACCTTTGATATTGCGGATGAAGCACTCTGGCTTCATTTTGAAGAATGTGGTAAAATTAGTGACGTCCGAGTTGTCCGTGATCGAACCAATGGAATGGGCAAGGGATTTGGCTATGTCAATTTCGAAGTGAGCATTTCATTAATTTTATTTTAGTTTTTTACTCTGAATCGAGTAACTAGAAATTTGGGTTTTTCTAGAGTGCCGACTCAGTGGAATTAGCGTTGAAGCTAGACCAGTCAATCTTAAACGACCGGCCTATTCGAGTATCACGATGCAAGAAGAACCCAAAACCTTTTAAAACCGAAGAAAAATCTTCGGGCAAAGAGAAAGAAAATAGCAAAGAATCAGGTGCCTATAAACGGATTAAAAATAAAGAAATGCAAGAAGAACGAAAGAAAGGTGCCGGTTGGATCACGAAAATGAAGAAACGCAATAAGGAATCGTATCACAAGGCAGGCAAAGGGAATTCGTTTGCCGGTGAAACGACTGGTGCTGATAGTATCAAGGTATTGCTTATTTGTAAAGATATTTTATTGAGAAATATGTAATTTTTTCCCCCTTTATCCTATCTTAGGTCGTTAAAACTGGCAAAGCAGTGAAAAGAAATAAGGAAGAACATCGAAAGAAAGTGATTGCCGCCAAATTGGCTTTTGTTAACAAGAAATAATTACAATGACGGATGTTTTTCTACCCTGCATCATTGGCTTTTATTCGTTTCTAATTCGTGAATTTTTTTCTGTACTTCGGCGGGAAAGTGAAGAACATTTTGTAAGGCGCATTCCCGACAGAAACGTTTAAAGTAGAATAGGCTACAATTAGCACAGACTAATCGTGTACATCCTGAACAAGGTGCTCCAAGGAAAAAGTAGAGGTTTTGGCCATATGGAACGAATGGATCGCGCATGGCGTATGCGTCTTCGTTGAACACAATTCCGCGGGCGAAAGGGAGACTTGTACCGTGACCGTGGTACCGTTCTGACCAGCCACACAAAGCACACTGAAATTGACCACCTTCTTCTATTTGTTCTGGTTTCTTTTCTTCTTTCGGCTTCACGATTTCGACCGGAGAAAGACCACCGATCTCAGTATCGCAGTCAATCGGTTCCTGCTTCACTGGATCAATGCTCTCCATCTACGAATAAGTGAAAATGGAAAAGGGACATAGAGCAACATTGTATTGTAACAATCTAAAATCTAACACAGAAACCACAATTAGCTTATGTTTGTCTATAATGAGCTAGAGTCGAGCTGTGTGCGGTCTTTGGGCGCTTCTATAGGCCACCAAGTTGGTCGGTGAGTGTTGATTGAGTTCGTTCCAATTTTCAGCTGAGAAGCCGACAGAGCTTGCTGAATTCGTAAAAGGCCAACACCGTAAATTGTCCCATGAAGATGTCCTCGCAGTTTACCCACTCTGCTTCCATTTTCGTCGGTTACGGTAGTTTCTAAATGGACAAGGTCGGGAGGTTGTTGGAAGACAACCGGCATCAGACGTTTCCTGATCACACCCGTGTGATATGTTCTGGCTGTAAGTTCTTGGCCCAAGTAGCAGCCTTTATGGAAACTGACGCCATGCAGGTAATCACAATTATATTCGAGCGGAAAACATGTGCCTGGAGGCATGTCTCTATGGCCCTCTCCTATGCCAAGTTGGTATCTGAGTTTGGTATATCGATCTGTTTTTTCAACACAGAGATTCTTGATCAGTTGACTAACGCTTTTGCTGGAATCTATCACAACTCGCCAGCCCAGTTCTTTAACCCTAGGATCTTTGGACAAGATAACTTCTTTGCTCAGATCTTCAGGAGGTTGATCAAAGAGCACCCAAGGCCTCATTTTTTCTTCCACAGTCACTGTAATCTTCCTTCTTACTCTGAACATGGAGAGATGTTTGACTAGAGGTTGCAAACATTCTGTGTCACACTCGATCAGGTAACTGCCTGATTCGTCTGGGGAGTAAATTATGGCATCATATAGAATTCTACCTTGTGTATTAAGGAACATGCAGTACATGCTGTACTTGTTTTTTTCATCCAAATGTCTGATATCATTGGTCATGAGACCCTGAAGGAATGGGCCGGTATCTGTTCCAGAAACTTTAACGATACCCCTTTCTTTTAGTTCCTGAGCGTTGACGACGCATTGCTGATGAACAAGTCGTACCGATCTAGCGCTCAGCGCTCTCAGATTGACAACTTGAACACACCGCCACATAGAATAAAATTTATTGTGGAGGGATAAAGTGTTATCGTACCTTCAGGAGAGCTCGGAATTTTTGAGCCAAAAATGTGTGATAGAATTTGTTTACAACAGTAAATATTTAACAACTCTGCTGCCACCTGATGGCAGCTGATACGTCTTTTGCTTCTAGCTCAAGGTCTTTAGTTGATAAATACACATAATTCTTTTATCAGTCAATATAATAATAAATAGAGTGAAGTTGTGATAACAACATACTATCCTTCTCTATATTATGTCTGTATAAATGTTTTTTATTCAGAGTTTTTCTAGGCTGTTTCGAGGTCGAAAAAATAAATCGATTTCTTTACAATCGATAGATTACAGCCAGGAAAGGGAAGGGAGACACACATAGAGTTTCGAGGCGTTAGTTCCACGACTCTCTCAACGAGGTAGAGGTCTCGTGAAGTTAGTTCGATCTTGTACCATCTGTTTATATTACATCACCATTTGTACTGAAGGGTGGATTTGCGCCCTTGTTAGTGATCACGTTCGATGTGTGAAAATGTCCTCTTGTGATTGAATGATTTAGTCACAATCATTGTAACAATAGGCCATCTGCTAGCAGTTTGTGTGTGTGTGTGTGAAGAAAGAGTTGTGTGGGTTGCCCCGTTTGGTTTGCCCATGTTTGGTCACGGACGGCATCGCCTCTCTCTTGGAAATTATTGTTTGGTGCTCTGAGCTACAGGTGCTCTAACTGCCTCGTGAGAAATTCAAGATGATTTCCGACGGACATCTCGTCGGGGACGGGAGCTGGGAGCTGAAGGTATTGGTGACTGACTTGGCCGTCGAACGGTGTCTCCGGGTCAAAGGTGACCTACACATTGGCGGTGTTATGCTCCGTCTTGTCGAGGAATTAGGTATGAATGTTCGTGTTTATTATTGTTGCTTTTTTGTTTGCCCATATTTGGATTCAAAGGCTGACATCATCACGCCCCAACTTTAGGCGTCCCTTGTGTTTGCTTGCATTTAAAAGACATTATGGGAAGCCATCTTGTCCACATCTGAAAATGAGTTCTTCCGCCGCCTACTTCTAGTTCCAGTGCAGACAGAAGAGAAGGAAAGAAAAAAGGCGGCATTTAAAAATAGCCACCCCTCGCGTCACTCGTACAATGGGATCTCTTGAAATCCCAGCATATAAAAGTCGAAAAACCAAATAAAAATCCGACAAATCCTTGAAAGGTTGCGCTCTCTCTCTTTGATTATTTTTTGCCTTTGGCAAAAGGCTTTCTGGATAAGTAAATAGGGCGGAGATTGGAATGCTGGTGATCGGTATTCTCATCACGTCAAGGATCACTTGAATGTTTATTTTTAAACACACACAAAAAAAAAAAATTGAAAGTTGGAACCATGAGGTTGCTATACGTATCGCGGTTCGGCAACATCCGTATAATTTTTTACCACCATCACCACCATGAGCGTCTCTGATTTCAAAAAATTATTCAGAACGACGCCCTTTTTGGCCACCATGACCCATTTCATATCCGCCCCTTATAGACACACACACACACACCACCACCTGAGTGTGTAATTTCACGCCCAATGCCACGTGATCACTTTAATGGATGTTTGCGAAATAAAAATGTATGACAACCCACCTAGAGAAAGCAGGGTTTACAATATCTTATCTCATTTAGATATTGCTGCTGATTGGTCGGATCATGCGTTATGGTGGCCAACGCGAAACTGCTGGCTATCGAGGACCCGTTCGACGCTGGATCAGTATGGCGTCCAAGCGGATGCCTTATTGCATTTTACGCCCATGCACAAAACGCTCCGTGTTCAGCTGCCAGATCTACGCTATTTGGATTGTCGGGTCGATTTCAGCGTCAAAACGTTCAACGCGGTTGTCACGCTGTGCAAGGAACTCGGCATCAGACATCCGGAAGAATTGTCCTTTGCCAAACCCCTTGAATCGGATGATCTTCGCTACAATTATCGCGAACGTGAATCGATCACGTCGCACAAGAAACGCTCTGCAGCCAACACTTCGGCGGACACCAACACGTTCATCGGCCATCACGGCAATTCGACTCACAGTTCCAACAATAGTCTGGACAACATCAAGGCAACATCCGGATGCACGCCCGTACTACCCAACACGACCATCAATCGATCCCCGGCTCCTGTGCCCACGCCCATTAGCTCACCTGTTAATGTGAGTCTTGCATATACATATATTGTCTATACGCTTTTTTTGTTGTTGTTGTTGTTGTTGTTGTTTTTTTCGCATCGTGATAATAGCACTAATCATCATTATAATCTCATCCATCAAGTCGGGCACGTGGCGGAAGAATTCACCGTATTCAACTCCGGCTAGCAACGGCCATAATGTGACACCATCTATCTTTGATCTGACTGCCAACAACAGCCTCAACACGACGGGCAACACCAGTTTCTCCAATATGGATATGTCCCTGGCGCTCAGTCCGGCCACGCCCAGTCAGGAAGCGCGGTCCAGGCTTCTTCGGCCCAAAAACTTGATAGAACGTGCCCGCCTTAACGTGGCGTAAGTTTCCATTTTCAAGATAAGATTTAAAAAAATAAAAAAATAGGGGAATTGAGGTTAATTAATCATCTCCTTTGATGTGCAGTTGGCTGGATTCTTCGTTGTCGATTATGGAACAAGGCGTGCGAGAATATAGCACGCTTCTGTTGCGCTACAAATTTTACTCGTTTTACGACCTGAATCCGAAATACGACGCCGTGCGCATCAACCAGATTTACGAACAGGCTAAATGGCAGTTACTCAACGAAGAGATCGATTGCACTGAAGAAGAGATGCTCATGTTTGGCGCTCTTCAGCTTCAAGTTAATTTGCAAAGTGCCCGCCCACAGCCTTTGAGCGAAACTCGTGACGGTGACGACGACATCGACGCTGCCCTCAGCGACCTCCAGGACACGCTGGAAGGGACGCACGTTCACAGCAATACCAGTGACATCACTTCCATACCAGAGTTATCAGATTACCTTCGTTACATGAAGTAATTCACTTGATTCTTCATTTCAAATTATAAATTTTTTAAATCATTTATTTTCATTCGTAAGGCCCAAACGTTTCACCCTGAAAGGATTCAAACGTTACTGGTTCGTCTGTAAAGATTTACAGCTGTTTGCGTTCAAGAACAAAGGCGATTCAGGTTCTGGGCCAACGCATCAGATCCCATTACGAGGTTGCGAAGTCACGCCGGATGTCAATCTATCACAAGACAAATTTGGCATCCGGTTGGAAGTACCCGGGCCGGATGGCATGTCCGAAATGTGGATCCGGTGCGATTCCGTAAGCGCTCTTGCTTCAGCGTGTTGTTCAAAAATGCTAAAATTGTTCTCTTTTTCGGGGGGTGTTGTTTAACAGGAAGCGCAATACGCGAAATGGATGGCGGCCTGCCGTCTAGCGGCTAAAGGTAAAACAATGGCCGACGCATCGTACGATGCTGAAGTGAGCTCGATTCTGGCCTTCCTGGCGATGCAAAAACCCGCCCCGGCGCCGGCCATTAATCCGTCATCTCTTGACATCCAGCCAGATGACTATGTCGCACCTCGTTTCATCCGCAAACTCAAAAACAAGGTAGCACATAAACTTTAAAGTCAGGACGATTTTAAAATGACTTCTCTTCCATAACACAAATATTTTTGAAAACAAATTACAAACCAAAAATCTCCTTAAACAAAAAATAAATAAAAAGTCGTGCGCTGGGTGCACTGGAACGCAGGCTGATAAATCGGTAACGTCGATTTGCCCTACACCCAGCACGAAATTTAGACGATTGGTTGCACGGAATGCCCCTTATCCATTAGCTTTTTGAGCTTTTCTTTTTTGCCTGCCTGAACAAAATTCGAAAAGATTTTGAAACAATTCATAATCCAACTCTAAATGTGTATATCCCAGGTTTCGACACGGATCCTGGAAGCTCACACCAACGTCAAAGACTTGTCTTTAACCGAAGCTAAACTGAATTACATTAAAGGTACGCGCAATGTCAAAGGCAAAATGTGTGGCTGAACTCGGTAATTAATTACAATTTTCTTTTATTAGCTTGGCAATCTTTACCCGAGTACGGTGTCTCGCTGTTTGTCGTGAAATTTATGAACCAGCGTAAAGAGGAGCTTCTGGGCGTGGCTTTTAATCGATTGATGAGGATGGAAATGACGACGGGCGATCACATCAAAACATGGCGTTACAACACAATGAAGGTAGTTTTATTTTTATTTTTTAATTCGCTGTAGTAAAACCTGAATAAATTATTGGACATTGATATTTTCTTTTGTCTTGTTACAACCAGGCGTGGAATGTCAACTGGGAAGTGAAGCACATGATGGTGCAGTTTGAAGAGGAGAATGTCATTTTTAGCTGTTTGTCAGCCGATTGCAAAGTGGTGCACGAATTCATCGGTGGTTACATTTTCCTGTCGATGCGTTCCAAAGAAGCCAATCAAACTCTCAATGAAGAGCTCTTCCACAAACTGACTGGCGGCTGGTCTTAAGAGACTTTGAATTTTCTCGCCGCCATCCCATTTTAATCACGCTTCCGCATTCTCTTTTATTGTTTTAAAAGTTCTCTTCCTTCTTTTTAATTTTTTTCTTTTTTTTAAACTGGCATACGGAAGACAATCCAATTAATAATTCTGCTCTCACCATGTTCTTCTTTGGGGATTCATGATTCTCTTTTTTTTTTTATATTTGGAAAAGAAAAATTTCTTCCGCGCTATGATTAGCCTCTTGTTGGGAATGAACCGATATTTGGTCAATTAACAATGTCACCCCATGGTGCGATGTGCCTTTTTATTCTCTTGTAACTTTGAATTCCCGATCGTTCTAGGCCATGGAGTGTAGAATCTAAGAAACGTCTTCACGATCAATCACGCACGGCTTTTTATATAACTTGAAATGTGTTACACGTGTAATTTGGACAAACAAAGACAAGGTGCCTTTTTGCGACAATTGTTTGGTGACTGGAGAAGCAACAAGTCAAGACCTTCTACAAAGATTAACGATTATTATACATATTAGTTTTTACCTAATTGACCACATGCTATCCACCTCTTTTTAGCACCTTGATTGTAGCGTCCGTGCTTTTTGTCTAGTTCATAATAATTCGAGGAAAAAGAAAAACATCGTGTGTCCCGCGTGTGTGCTATTATCCTTCTGTTTCAGAAATACAATTTCGCTAATCCATTACAACGTGTGAAACGGTACACAAAACGAGTCGCTTACGCAAACGGTGTGCAGGAGACAAAAGAGAGGCAAGTCACCTGGTTTCGCCGCAGAACCATCTAGCGGCCAAGGTTACCTTCTTTTCAAGTGGTTTTTTTCAGAAATGAAAGAAAAAAGAGTCAAGGGCCCACGAAAAACACGTTTAATTCAATTAAATGTAGAGCTTAATTGGCTGTCGAGAAGAGGTTGAGGACGATTATCTTTCAAGGTCCTTCTGCGCAGACTGTCGCATGGGCGAAACAAAAATGTGGCCAAAAGGGATCTCTTCCTCCTTCTAGGAGCTGCGTGACCTGACGATGTGCTGTACAGGCCTCCCATTCCCTGTGTATACGTATACCCTCAGGGCGGAGGAGGAACACACCCCACTCACCAAAAGGGCGGCCAAGCAGCCAACCAACCCGAGTCGAGCAAACACCAGAAGCCTTCTCAGTCAGTCGCCGTGCTTCTTCAACGTCACACACGTCGCAGCTGGCCAGGATCACAAAAAAAAACAAGAAAAAAAGGCAAAGAAGAAAATCGAGTTTTGCTGGGATTATTCGAGAGTGTTTCAACACAAAGACTGGAGTGAAAGGGAGCAGGAAAAATAACAGGTAAGCATGATTTGTTCATTTCGAAAGTCAATGCGTTGCCAAATGATTTGTGTGCAAAAACCACGTGGCCGGTAAAGTTCTGTATATCGACGACCATCATCGATCGATGGTAGCCGCTCGCTTGCTGCTTTCGCCTTTGCTGGCTGGCCTCTTTTTCTTTTTCGGGTTCAAGATAACCTCTTACGTAGAGAGTTCCTGCTGCTCTAGTAGTACACAACTCTCGGGTGTGTAAACGACGCCAGGCAGTAGCAGCAGCAGCAGCAGCAGCAGCAGCAGCAGCTACCAGAAAATAAAAATAAAAGAAAAACAACCATTTTCTGCTGGTCTGGCGGCTGCTTGCTCTATTTCTGATGCTGGCTCCAGAGCCAGAAGAAGAAGCTTTTTTCATCTCATTCTCTCTCTTTTAAAAGGATCGTCGTCGTGAGTCTCTCTCTCTCTCTCTCTCTTTTTCTCTATGTGTGTGTGTGTGTGTGTGTGTGTGTTTCCAATTCCAGACGATCCTCCACACAGAAAAGACATGGCGCCGCTCTTTTTTATTTCCTTTGCCAATGATTTTTTCTTTCTTTTTTTTTTTTTTTTTTGTTTCCTCTCTTTATCTCCTCTGTGTGTGTGTGGGATGGAAAAAAAATCCCGCCCGTCTCCCGTGGCAACGTTGTTACGTATGTGTCTTTTTTACCTCTTCTGTATGTGTGTGTGTGTGTGCGCGCGCGAGTGTGTTTTGAAATAGTCATGTGTGTGTGTGTGTGACCTTATTTAACAAGAGCGGTTGATTGATTCCTTGATGCTGGTACATGTTAAGCATGTACCAGCAGCAGTCAGACAGAAGTCGAAGCTGACACACACACACACACACACCTGACTTTTTTGTTGTAGGTCTTCCATGTTGGTCGCTTTCTGGTGCAAAGGAGGGTGAAAGAGGGTTTTCGATGTTGTTCCACGGTAGCGGATGGCTCCGTCCAGGGTGGTGGGTGGGGTCGTCCCCAAAAGCTTATTGATCGAAATCTTCCGGCGCCCGCGCCATCACGCCATCCGCTAGTCTTTGCTGCTAAACCACCACCACCACCACCACGGGTGTACCGTTTTCTCCTTTTCCCTCTCTCTCTCTCTCTCTCCTTCTCCCTGTCTTCTCTTTTATTTTTTTCCTTCCAGAAAAGGTTGTTGAAGAAGACTCACGATCGATAAACCTGGCGTACATCCAACAAATAAGAGAGAGAGAGAGTCTAACTTGTGCTATGGCTTCTTTTGTGCTGCTCTTGTTGAAGCAGGTGCGTTAGGCAGATGCGTCTGTCGCTGCAGAGAACACACGCAGAGGGGCTCGATGCACTGCAGTTGCGGGAGAGCCTTTAGTCCACTGTTTTGATAATGAGTACGTTTTTTTTTTTTTTCTTTCGTTCGGACACCTGTACAGGTGGCGGTCCTCTGGCGACCACACCTGAAAAACAGTTTCACAATCGTATTCCCCCCTCTCTTTCGACAAGTGCAAAGAGACACGCGTAGAAGCAGCGCAACCTGTAACCGTCACATATTCTTATCTGACGGATATATTTTTCTAGACGACGAGATAGGCCAGCCATTTCGAAAAATAAACATTCCATTTCTTTTGAGTTTTACTTTGGGGTTTTTTTTTGGGGGGGGGAGAGGGGAGGGAGATCTTGGAATCAAATTGTGTGGTGTTTTGCATATTAGGAGAGGATGGATGGATGTTATTGGGTCCTTACGGCGTTGAGGAAAGGGAAGCGCCATGCGAGGCAGGATCCTGTGGTTGACGGTGGATGTGGATGACTTTTTTTTTTTTCATCTCTTTTTCAACGATAACAACAACACACACATAAAGAAAATTGTTTTAGTTTTTGGTTTTTTTCTTCTTTTTTGTCGGGGAGGTATAGAGAGAGTATTATGGAAGGTTGCATGTCGCGTGAGCGTCACCGGGTGACGTGGCTCCACCACCACGCACATTCGACAGAGAGGGGCTGCCGAACCCTCCTCGTCCTAGAGGAGGAGGAGGAGGCGGTCCTCATTCTGGAAAGGAGGGTGTGTACTCACACAGAGAGAGAGAGAGAGAGAGAGCTGGACGAGGCCAGCGGGTTAGTTGCAGTCGAGCTTTCCTCTCGTGTTGTATCGTTTCATCCAGATTCCTCTCAGACGATCCCTCCCTCCCCCCCCCCCAAAAAAGGCCAATTGAAAAAAAAAAAAAAAGGTAAAATGACTCTTTGATTTTTTTTTTTATTATTATTATTAATTTGAAACAAAACAATCGAATTGGAATGTTAGAGAGGGAAAAAAAAAAATGTATTTTTTAAAATGTTTGCTCGTCACATTCCTCCGGCTCTTTGCGACTCCTTTGGGGAGTCAGCAGAGAGAGAGGGTTTCCTGCTTCGATAATGTGAGAGAGGTCGGACTGGCAGAGGATGGACTAGTTACAGAAAACCTACACACACACATCCTCTCTCTCTTTCTCTCTCGTTCTTGTACGTCTAAGTGTATCTGTGTGTGTATGTGTGTGTGTGTGTTAGCAACGTGACGCGGGCTAGAGGCGGAAGGCGGCGGTTTCAATCGGTTTCTGGTTGCCCCGTCTTATTTTTTGGCCCCAATACCTGGCCGTTATTGGTTGCAGCTCTATTGAGAAACGCAAGAAGTGTAACATTGCAACAAATGGAGTCATTTCACCTTTTGTTATTTATTTGTGTGCGTGCGATGGAACGAAACACTCGGGACGTTATTATTATTTATTTTTAAATAATACCTTCCAGTTTGATGGAACTTGGCTTTAATCCAACTGCGAGAAGGTAGAAAAACAACCACACAGACTTTGAAGAGAAAAGAAAATTAAAAATGCAAAGAGAGAAAAGAACACAAAAAAAACAAAACAAACAAAAGACTACGTGAGGTGGAATGCCTCGGCTTCGTAATCAGTTCGGGTGGCCGCAGAGTCATCAGGTGGGAGCGCAATGGACCAGCACGTCCACCTTTTTTTTTTTTACCTTCGGTGCACCTATCTTCTTTTTCGTGCCTTGTTTTTCACATGATAAGAAAAACTGCTCTCTCAAACTCACAGACTTACTTAACCCTCCTTTTCTTTCTTTCTTTTCTTGAACGACGAACGGAATAAATGGATTCAGGTCGAACACACAAGTGAGACGCGATAAGACTTTTGCAGCAGAAACAAAGGCCATCCGAAGGTGTAAACAAACCTGCAGTGAAAAACAAAAATTAAAAAGAGAGATAGCGAGTAAGGCACTCTCGCGTGATTCGTGAAAAAAAATTGATAATCTTAAGAAGAAGAAAAGAAAGAAAAAAAAAAAAAAAACCTGGCGCCGACCTTGATTGAGGTGCGTGATCTGAACCGACAAGAAGATGATGGTTAACAATCACCACCAGTTGCGTTCCCGTTCACAGAAGAACGTGCTCCCGAATTGTAAACTCTTCATTATTTCTCTGGCGTTCTCTCTCTCTCTTTTCTTTTGTTTTTCGAATCCTTCGGCTTTTTTCCCGACTTCCTCCTCTTATTTCTGATAAGATGATTCTTATCTCTTCCCTCGAGATGGGGAAAAAAAAGAATAAGACCTGCGTATCAGTTGTACACGTTGAATTTATTATTATGGTCTATACCACATTTTGATGTATCTTGAATGTCTCTCTCTCTCTCTCTGGTTTGGGTTTGGATATAGATGGCGCCACCGGTGCCATCCAGTTTCAAGAGCCAGGGAAACAACAATCATCCACCTGTCGGCGACCGGCAATCAGACGATGAGGAACCCATGCCGGAAGAGGATATGGAAGACATGGAAGAATTTGAAGCTGAAGAAGCTTTAATGATGGACGAAGAAGAAGAAGCAGCAGCAGCAGCCGCCAGTGGTGGTGGTGGTGGTCATAGCCACAGAAGCAAATTGGGTGATGGAAGCAGTGGCCGCCAGTCGGCGCCACCACCCATCACGGCCGGTGGTGATTTCAAGTGTTCCGTTTGCGATTTTAGCACTCGATCGAGAGTCACGTTACAGCGTCACGAACGGCTCACGCATCTCAAGAAAAAGGTAAGAGACGTTTGCTCGATCAAACTGTGCATCCATTTTATTCGTTTAATTCGGCGTCCGTAGTTCTTCAGGTGCGTGAAATGCAATTACGTCACGCACGTGAAAGCGCGCTACACGAAACACGTCAAATATCACTCAATGCCCATGATTAAGTGCGACTTGTGCGAATTCCGGACGCCGTACAAGTGGAACCTGGATCGCCATTTGAAAAACCACATGGGCGGAGGCATGTACCAGTGTTCTCTGTGCAATTTCACGGCCCACATCAAACAATCGCTGACGGTGCACATTCAAAATCACCACCTGAGCCCGGACAAGGCGAGATCGGCCCGCAGGCGAAATAAAGTCGGGGCGTCCGATCAGCTGAACGAAGTCAATCCGGCCGAAACGGCCATGGATGCCGACGAGGCCGAACTGTTGCGCCTCGAGAGGATGGAGCAGAGCGCCCGCCAGGGCACTGCCGACGAAGAAGAAGAGGAGGAGGAGGAGGAGGACGGAAACGAGGGTGGCGATCGCGATGAGATGGAAGAGCCGGCCAGCTCGTCGAAAACGGATCTAGGGGATTTCGGTTTCCTGCATCCAGACGGAGTGGCTCAGAAGAACGGAAGACTTTACGCCAGGAATCGGGGCCAGTGTAATTTCAAGAGTCCCTGGGAGGCGGAGCTGGTCCGCCAACAATGCAAAGCCAATGGAGAAACGAAAACAACGGCCGGCGGCCAAGTTTCACCTGTCAATTACAGTTTGTCCGTTTCTCTTCCGCATTTGGTTGCGCCCAAGAAAACAGCGCCCAGGCCCATCCCCAATTTGATCCCGATCGGCCAGACGGCCCAGCCGTCTACGTCTGCGTCTCCTACCATATTGAAAATTCCGCAAATTCCCATGCGTGAATGGGACGAAGAGGCGAGCTCCTCATCCATCCTGGAAGCGGTCGGGTTGTTGGCCAAAAATCAGAAATCCGCCGACGAAACGCGCAAACGGAAGAGCGGCTTTCTCGATCAGCTGGCCCAGAAACTGGCCGGTAACAATGAATCCGTGCGCGCGGAAGAGAGTCCTCAATCGACGGCCAGTGCGCCTACCAGCATCTCGTGGTCGTCCAGGTGCCAGCACTGCCGCCAGAGGTGCAAGACGAGGGCCGATCTCCTTTCGCACTTGAAACAATGCCCCAGGGCGCTGCAAGCTGCCGGCCAGGAGAACGAGGAGGCAGCACCTGCGCATGCTGCCCAGCCTCATCCGATGGAAAACAAAGTGTTCGTCTGGAACCAATCGGCCGCCGAGGAGGAATCGAACACGGAATCCGAAACGGACGCCATGATGATGATGATGATGATGGAGGAAGAGGAAAACAAGAGACCCTCTTCCGTTGCCGGAAGCGACGTTTCCGAAGCCAGTTTGGTCGGCATCGAAACGGCGCCCGGCATTGGCGCCGTTACCGGCGGGGCCGGAGCGCCAGCCGCCGGATCTTTATCGATGGAACGTTCGACGGTGCGTCGGGTCTACCGCTGCCCTCAATGCTCTTTTTGGGCTACGACGGCCTCCCGTTTTCACGTCCACATGGTCGGCCATACTAACACGAAACCTTTCGAGTGTTCCCAATGCGCTTACCGTTCCAATTGGAGGTATAACAAATGTTTTCTTTTTTTTTATTATTATTTTCCCCCATATAGTGGACGTGCTTCAACTATACTGGCGCTAATGATTTTGCTTCTTTAACGATTCAGGTGGGATATCACCAAACACATCAAGTTGAAAGCGGCCCGTGATCCGGCTCACACGCTAGCTCGAGTTCTTTTGCTGGACTCTTCTGGAGAGCGCCATTACGATCAGTATGACCGTTATTTGGTTATGATGCGCGTCACGGAATCAGGCAAGTGAAACTCGTGGTTGTTCCTCCTAGACATTTTTATTTATTTATTTTTTTTTTTTTTGCCTTTAAAATGAAGTAAAAAAAAAAAAACAAATTGTTTTATTTTATTTTTAAGGTGGTCCGTCTTTAACTCATGGCCGTTTTGCGTTGGAAGATACGGGACGTCGAGTTGCAGCTTCGTCTTCTCGGCGAACGGATTCCTTGTCACCTTCTCCGTCACCATCTCCGGTGCCTTCACCTGTTCCTGTTCCGACGGCCGTTGGCGCTAGTGGTGCCGAAACGCTGCCCTTCAATTTATCGGCCGTCACGTTGGCCACTTCGCTGGCTAGCATCGCCTCCAATATTTTGCCACCGCCACCTGCCATCCGCCAGCTTCCGCAATTGAACGCGCTGCATCACGACGATTCATCAGCCCACCTGTCGGATTACCCGTCGCCCACGAAATCCTCCAGCGGAGGGGGCGGCAATCCGCGGCGGACCATCTGGAAGTGCAAACGTTGCATTTTCAAGTAAGTTGAGAGTTTTTTTTTTTTTTTCAATTAATTATTTACCCGTCAAGATAAATTTATAGCGCATTAGGATTCAATTGTTTTGAGAGAAAAAAAAAGAAAAAGAGAAAAGTTGTACAGTATTTTACGTGTCTGAATAATTAGGCACAAAGATAAGCGAATGGTGTTGGCCCACATGGCCAAACACACGAGACGGGACAATTTCTCGTGCGGCCTCTGTGGCAAAGGATCCAACTGGCAGAGTGTCATTAGGGTATTTGTTTTTTCCCCCTTCTATGGTGTCATTTCCGTCCTGTCCGGAAAATGGGGGGATGATCTTTAGCCTAGAAACATTTATTATTATTTTTTTTAAATAAAATGACCTTTTTAAAATCGAATTAACTTTTTATTTAAAAATCGCATTAGTTACTACTGATTTCATTGGTAAAAACAAAACAAACTATGAACTAACTGGTGATTGGTTGTGGTGGTTGGCTAACTAAATTTTTCCTCCCTCTTTCTAATAAAAAAAAACGAAAAAAACCATGGAACTTGTGTCAACAGGGATCATAATCGGGAGACGGTCTTGCAACATATTCGAAGTGCTCACTATCATCCGGGTGTCGGTACTAATAACAGCAGTCCGGCTCTGTCGGTTTCATCCACCAGTCTGACGAGCGGCGGACAGGTGGCCGTCGGTGAGGTTGGCCATGCGCTTTTGCCTCCGCCACCGCCCGCCGCCCTAATCTCTGTCGGAGGAGGTTCTTCTTCTTCGACTTCTGCAGCGCCTGCTTTCCGGTGTGGAGTTTGCAATCAGGTTTCCAATTGGAAACATGTGATTCAGGTTTTTTTTTCTTTTTTCCATCCTTTTGGTCTCTTTTTCATTTGCTAACTTTCCCGTTTGATGTACAGATTCATGTTGGTAAGATAGAAACAAAATGTCCGTGTGTTTGTTTATTTTAGTTCGATTAGTTCGATTAGTTCGATTAGTTGTGATGGAAAACGAGAAATGGAACTTGGCGCTAATTGAGTTTTGCTCTTTGAATATTAGCGCCATTGCCGTTTGAAACATAATGGCAATATTCAAGTGATTGAGAATCGAGTGACGGACGAAGACGGGCCGGAACTGAGCCGCGAAGGAGACGATTTGTCCGTGTCGCTGCTGAATGGCAAAGAGAAGAAGAAAACGGTCAAGCGAGAGAGTCCTCTGCCCGAAGAAGATTCCATGGGTATACGTTTCATCTAATTGATTATTCAAATACTTGTGTTGCCCACTTGAAATTGATTCTTTATTTGAAACGGACAGGTTACATCATGCATCCGGACGTGCAGCAATATTCGTGTTCCGTTTGCCCGTTCATCTCGAAAAGTCTGACAGACATTGAACTGCATCGGCAGCATCATAAAAGCGGACCGGGTCGACCCATCAAGTGCCCCATCTGCCCATTTTTCGTGGCCGATAAACAGTACAATAATTCAATTGAATATTATTGCCATCAAAACTTGCTTTGTACATACTCGTTTTTGCCACGTGCAGGGAACTGGCCCAACATCTCGTTCTTCACGGAATGCACGACTTGAAACTGGACGCTTCCGGCCAGCTTTCTTCCAGCGTTGAAAAGGCATACATATTTTTTGAAACTCCATTTGAAATTTTATACATGAAAATTAATTAAAAAAAAAAATTATTAATTCAGAATGATGTTGCGGAACAGCAAAGTCCCGGAAAAAGATTCCGTTGCACCTCGTGTCCGTACGTCAGTGACAACAAGAGCCAATACGTTTATCATCGACAGTTCCACCGTCCGCGAGGCGCGCCCTACAAATGTTCGCAATGCTCTTACAACGTCAGCCGGAGGCACTTGCTGAATCAACATCTCTGCGTTCACGGTCTGCCTCCTATTGGCCTGCTGGACGGTGATCACTACGCGTCGGATTCGGATCCCATCGGCTCGGAAGCCGAAGCGGAGGCGGAAGCTGCTGAAGCCGTTGACATGACGGACGAGGATGTGGCCATGGCGTCCGTTGAAAATCAATCTTCGACGGCCATGTCGACTTCTTCGTCCACCGTTCCAGCCGTCAACAATGGAGTCGGATCTGAAGGTTACACCCACCTGGGCTTGGATCCGAACACGATCGCTCGGCTGCCGGACTCGGCCACGGTCTCGCTGACGGACATACCGTTGACGTGGGTATCGCGCGGCCACAAGTTTTACAAGATGTTCAAATGCCGCCATTGCCCGCACGTGAACGTTCGCAAAGCCAACATCCAGGAACACGAGAAGAGACATTTGACCAAGACGGGCCACGGAAGCGGAGACAATATGCACGCTTGTAGTTTGTGTAATTACCGTTGCAACAACGCTGGCGTCTTATCGGCTCACGTCAAAGTCCATCAGAATGTGCTGGGAATTATCCACTCGCTGGCGGATCCGACCAGACCGGATGACGAACAGCTGCGCCAATTGGCTGGAGCTTCAGGTTTGTCGAAATTAATCGAAACGGCGACAATGGTGGGCAAGGAAGCGGACGAATCTTGCTCGTCGCTGTCGTCGTCCAGCAGCGCGGCCCCTCAACCCAAATTGGATTTGCTGCTGGGCCGGGCGGAAGACGGCAAAGATGCTGGAAAACGATTGCATTTTTGCGCTCATTGTCCGGCTCGTTTCTTGGTCGAGAAGGAACTTGGGGCTCACCAGCGTTTTCACGAGCTCAAGTTGGCCTTCCGCTGTGATGTGTGCTCTTACACCGCCCGCCAGGAGAACCACCTGCTGGCCCACTGGAAGGTGCACAGTCGCGAGTATCAAGAAAGAACCAAGGTCTTTGTTTCTATTCTCACTTGACTTCATAACTTGTTTTTCTAAATTCTAAATTGGACGACAGGTGTTGATGGAGCAGCACGGAGCGTCTGAGCAGCATCCGCAGCCGTGCATATTGGCCGTCCAGCCGAGCAGCAGTGCGGATGAAGAAGAGGGCGCCATCGATTTGACGAGCCGGAAAGAGACGGACGCCAATGCGAGCAGCGCAACGAGTGAAAAGGCTTCATCGTCCTGTCACCTGTGCCCAGCAAAGTTCGATGCCGAGAGCAAAGCGCTGCAGTACCACATATCGCTGCACGGAGGCAACGGCCCGTTCCGCTGCCGCTTCTGCAACTACGCCGTCAAAGCCAAAGACAATTTGACGAAGCACGAGAAGCTTCACTTGTACCAGACGGAAAACGAGGAGATGGCGGAGACGGCGGCGGACAATACGAAAGCGCCCAAGAGGTTTCAGTGTTCCAAATGCCCGTCCAGCTTCGAGAAGAAGGAGCAGTTCAAAGTCCATTCCAATTTGCACGGATCCAAACAGCGATACCGTTGCGACCGTTGCGACTATGCCGTCAAGTACTACACCAATTTCCTCCAGCACGTCAAAAGGCACGACAAGAACGAAACGGCCGGAGCGCACGATGAAGCCATGGACGTCGAAGCGCAAGAGCCGGTGGTGCCGACGCTTCACCTGCCCGAACAGCCGCTCTCGACGGCCGATCGGCAGCACATTTGGCTACAAGACAAGTTGCGTTCGGTCCAGCATCAGAGCGTCGAAGAGCCTTTCTTCTGCCAGTACTGCCCGTACAGGTGCGACAGTCAAGACAGTTTGGCCAGTCACAACGGCCATCACGCGGCCAACGGCGCGGCTGGAAGTTACCGTTGCAATTTCTGCGATTTCACCGTGACGCATCAGGAGGAACTCTCCGAGCACATTGGACTGCATTTCCAGTTGAAAGGCCGCAAAGCCGCCAAACTGCCGGAGAGCTACTGGAAGTGCTCCAACTTGGAAATTTGGTCAGAACCGGTGAATCCGGTTGGCGGTGCGCAACCCGAAATCGTCTACGACGAACAGACGAAAGGCCATCACGCAAGCGACGAAGAAGATGACGAAGACGCTTTGTACATCGATCTCAGCACGGGCCATCCCGTCCGAGATGAAACTGCAACCGAATCGGTTTCAATCGAACCGGAATCCTAAAATGAATGAATTCATTCATTTTTAATTCATTCATAAAAATGCAGTGCCATTTAACTGTTGTTCCCGATCCCCCATTTACCTAGTCTCTATTCAGAGTGTTTCTTGACCGTTTGAAAATCAAAAACACTTCCATTTTGCCCCCTCCCATGAAATTTGGAACATGTTTAAATCTATAAAATTTTGTTTAACCCTTTTTGATTTTCAATTTTTTTTGGGGGGGGTTTCATTTTGTTTTGTTGTGTCTACGGGCCAAAATCCTTTTCTAGTCAGGTTTTCTTTGATATACCTGTACACCAGCCATTTACCTTTTTCTCTGATTGAGAAGAAGAAGAAGAAGAAGAAGAAAGTTCCCTGTTTTGTTTTTGTTTTGTCGTTTTCCTCTGTTTCATTTTCTTTTTTTGGCCGTGCAATTATGTTCCGTTTAATTTATAACGCATACACACAGACATAATTGTGTTTATTATGTACATATATAATATAACGATTTTGTTAGAAAACAAGTCCGTTTTTCCCACCAGTAAAGCCATATCGTTTTCTTGATGTCAAAACCTAAAAAGAACATTCAGGTCCATTTTTTTTTTGTGTGTGGGGGGTGTCGATGTTTGTACCAAAGTCAGCGACATCACGCGGTTGTTGTGCCGTCAATTTATAATTACCCCCTTTTTTTTTCTGAATCCAACGATAGCCTTTGCACATTTAGAGAGAGAGAGGATGATTCCATTTTGTTTTGTTGATTGTCGACAGTTGGCGTTTAATTTGGAGACCGCACACCCACCACTACTAATTACAAAACCAAATAAAAAAGAAAAAAAAAGCCTTGGCCTGTATTATCAATTTTTTGCCGATTTTGGTCACGTTGCGCTAGTGCGTACCGTGCGCGTGAGTGTTTTGTTTCATTTTGCGGCCCGAGGGGGCCTTGAGTCGACGAAATAAATATTATACACTCTGGTTTGTGTGCGATGATTCTTGGCTGATTTTCATTGTCTTTTTTGTGCGATGTGGCACCCGAATTTTCAACTTTGTCATGTGCATCCAAGTGGGCTGGAATGGATGCGGGCCTGCCATCGAGACATCCGCATTTTTAAGCAGGAAGCGGATGGAGGTGAAAGCCGACTGCCCTCAACAGTCTTTTTTAATACTAGCTATTGATTTAATGTACTATAGGCCTCGATATAGGGGACTCGATTGGCTATGGCGAGGAAAATGAATATGGGCCACTTGTCTTGACACACGCAACGAAAACACCAATGACGGATAAAGTGGGCATCTTGAACGAACGAAGGGATTACGATTCGTTGAAAAGCTCCTTTTATCTTTCCTTGTCTGATGTTTTCCTTTATCTGATACATCATCGCCTGAGGAGAAGACATTGTTCATGCTGATAATGGCCAATCCCGCTATTGAAGATTTGAAATTCGACACTGGAATGCGAAATGCGATTCCTTAAAGGTTGCGCAACCCCT
The DNA here is from genome assembly GCF_020631705.1 of Daphnia magna. NCBI lineage: Eukaryota > Metazoa > Arthropoda > Branchiopoda > Diplostraca > Daphniidae > Daphnia > Daphnia magna. The sequence goes on from NW_025533123.1 coordinate 159,328, forward strand.
TTCGGAATGGACACCTACGCAGCGTGCAGCTATCAAAAACCATGACGCCGCTATCATTTTGAAATATGTCTCCGATTATAAAATTACGCCAAGTAATAGGTTGTATACAAGGCATCCTTCATGACTAATCGTTTCCCGATAAAAATGAGTAACAAAATGCAACATCTTCGATGACGTCGTTTCAATTCAATCGTAACATGGTACCAGCGTCCTTGACAGTTGAAAATCGGGGAAAGTTATGGCGGCGGCGTTGACACACATTCGATTTCTCTACACTCTATGTTGCGTGAATGTGTTCGGACAACACCGTACCTCTGACGTACGTTTGCTAAGCTGGAAAACAAAGAAAACCTTGAAAAGGAGTATAGGTCCCTCGTTCCTGCTCTGCGCACTCAGGTTTAGTGTTTTCAGAACTTCCTACACCCGCCCCGTACTTGCGTACGCGTCTCCCCGTTTATTTCGACTGTGTTGCACGGCCAGTATAAAGCAGGCCCGACGTTTAATCCAGAAAGACAGTCAACACCTCAGTTTGAAGCGCGATTCTCATCTTCTGTTTATAGTCGAATATTGTCCTACATACCAAAAATAAAAACATGCAGTCCCTTCTTGTGATCCTGGGCTTCGTTTGCTTCCAGCCGCTGAATGCTTTCATCAACAGTATTAGGACTCAGATTTTATTTCGATTATTATCTTTGTTTTGACTGTCATATTTTTGGAACCTTTCATTTGATCGATCCTAGTGGCCGACGTCGATTGCGGCATATCGAAATTCACCAACGGACGGATCGTCAACGGCGTCGACGCCGTCGAAGGAGAATTCCCTTGGTGAAATTTGAATTTTGGCGCCATTGTCGAAGAAGAATGAATGCTAATTCTGATTGTGGGTGATAGGATGGTGTCGCTGAAACTGCTGCGCGGCCAGAGTGGCGAGCACTTTTGCGGTGGCGCTCTGATCAACAAACGCTGGATTCTAACAGCGGCCCATTGCGTCCTTAAGTATAAAGCCGACAGCAGAATCCTAACACCAATTTCTTTATTCTATCCGTGTTTATCTTTTGTGTGTTCGTGTACAATTATTTAGCTAAGCAATCTAAATATTTAAATTTTCAACAGTCGTCGGGCATCGCAGATCCAAGTGAGCGTGGCGGAGCATAATCTGCTGGGCGCCGATAGCCAACAGACCAAGTTATTCCGCGTCAATCAGATCGTCATGCATCCGTCGTACGTGACGCGCCAGTTGGCCGATGATATTGCCCTTGTGAACCTCGATGAAGAGATCCAATGGAGCGATCGCATTCAACCCGCCTGTCTTCCTAATCCGGACAAAGATTCATTCGCCGGTTTGTTGGCCACCGCTGCCGGTTGGGGTTGGACCGACGAGGTCAAAAACGGTACAACAACAATTGTTGTTTTGTTTTTTATTACTTTGAAATTTGGTTTTTATCATTTGATTGCCGATATGTAAGGTGGTAAAAGGGCCAATACGCTGCAGAAGGTCGATGTGCCCATTTTGGCTAATGCCGAATGTCAGCAGTGGTACAAGGACGAAAAAAAATCGCTGACTATCGTGAGCACGGCCTTATGCGCCGGTCTCGAAAATGGCGGCAAAGATTCTTGTCAAGTAAAGGATCTTATTTTTTTTAATTTTTCATTTATCATTTCATGAATTATTTATTTATTTATTTTTTTTATTGGAATTAGGGTGACAGTGGCGGACCGTTGATGATTAAAAAAGATGGACGTCATCAGGTGGTGGGCGTCGTCAGCGCCGGAATCGGTTGCGCTCGCCCTCGTTTACCTGGTCTTTACACGCGTGTTAATAATTACCTGGATTGGATTGCCCGCACTGTCCGCATGTAATGAAACTACGATTGGCCCCACTTTGTTGTGTACATCTTTTTTATTTGCACATTTGTTTGAATTTTTCTTAAATAAAGAAAGATACTTTTTGTATTTCTCGCGTGTATCCTTTTCACTTTTTCTTTTTGGTGATTCGTTCCGCATTCCGCAATTGGACTTGCAAAGATTGGAACAAATTCAAATGGTTATATTATATATTAGTATACAAAATGTTTGAGTATTTTCTTCTAAAAATTGTCTATACCTTAACTCAAAACTCGCTTGACATCGCTCTTTTGATTGCATATTTTATGCTCATATCCGTGATACAGTCTTACATTTGATCCTTAAAACCGCTTATAAAAAGAAGCTTATGAAACTCATTTACTTATATAAAATTACTTATATAAAATGCCATAAATTCTTCCTGGAAATTAGGCTTGGACAAGATGGCAGTTAATTGCATCAACTCCTTTGTGTAATCTCGCTTCATATTGACCATTCTAAATAAGAAACTCTTGTATACGTTTAGATATACTTGTCACTGTCACAAAAATGTCCCTATCACGCGAATGCAAGTGGAATGAAACTTACTCACGTAACACGACAAGTATTTCAGCACTGGAATGTTCGAAATTTCGTAGAACACCTTAGGCGTTACCAGCTTTTCTGACGTAAATAGACAGCAGTAGGATTGCTGTTTTCGTCTGCTACTGCTGCCAACAAGTACGTCAAAAGAGAATTCCTCTGGTTTGTACGGAATGCCGTTTGTATCTTAGCGATTTTTTTTTTCTTATTAAGAAAACACAAGACTTTTTTTTTTCTTTTCTTATTAAGAAAAATTTGTTATAAGTAATTCTATGATGTTTGATCTTTAGTTAGCAGTGGTTCTATGGTGTAATGGTTAGCACTTCAGACTCTGACTCTGACAATCTGAGTTCAAATCTCAGTAGGACCTTTATTATCGCAATGTGGTATTTCTTGTTTTACATGCAGCATTTAGAAACCAACCAGCTCTTACAGAATTGACTTTTAGGAGAAAAAATTTAGTTATTTTACTTAATACTGCCCCGAGTGAGGTTCGAACTCACTCTAACTTCAATGTTGAAGCAACGTTGCAAATAATTGTATTAGTTTGGTACGCTTTCAAATACACGTCTTTATACGCAAAATCATCCGTTTAATTTTTTCAATCATGTACAACCGCATAATTATTATAATTTCAGAGTTTTACGTCGCGTTTTATTTGTGGACTGAGAAAGACTCTAGTCTAGTCTATATACCCATGAATATTTACCAGCACCCAGCATAATTGTCTTTTGGTCCAAAAGAGGTAAGCAACAATTTAACTCATGTTCGTGGCTTCAAAAAAGTATATTGATTTGTTTTCTTTTAAAAAAATTCAGCTTTTTCCTCATTGTATTCTAAGGAATATGGATGATTTGTGCAAACACTTGCAACCACAATCAGCCATGTTCAATCATGTCCGGATTGCATAAATAATTTTTGGAGACAGACGTAGAGAAAAATTGTTTTAAGATGTTGCTCTTATGCGTTTATTTTACATTTCTATGTGTTTACATTCATTTATTTACAGCTAAATATATTAAGTCTGTTATAGTTCTTGTTCTTGGCGGACAGTGCGGGAAATCCAGTCGAGATAATGGTTAACTCGAGTGTAAAGGCCGGGCAACCGAGGTCTGGCGCAACCGATTCCGGCGCTCACAACGCCAACCAGCAAGTGACGGCCATCTTTTTTCACCACTAAGGGGCCACCGCTGTCACCCTACAAAACAAAACATTCACATTCAGATCATTTGATGGCTATGGCTTCGAAAGAAAAAATGGCTTTAGAAATATTTAGTACTTGGCAAGCGTCTTTGCCACCGACTTCCAGTCCGGCACACAAGGCCGTGTCAACAATAATCAGCGACTTTTTCTCGTCTTTATACCACTGCTGACAGTCGGCATTAGCCAAGATGGGCACATCGACCTTTTGCAGAATATTGGCTCTTTTCCCACCTTACATTTCGAAAATGGATCGAAAAAGAAATGAAACCCATCATCACGTAAAACATCCGTTTTTGTTTTTCAAATACCGTTTTTAACCTCGTCAGTCCAGCCCCATCCGGCCACAGTTGCCAGGAAGCCAGCAAACGGATCTTTGTCCGGATTGGGAAGACAGACGGGTTGAACACGATCGCCCCATTGTACCTCTTGGTCGAAGCTGATGAGGGCGATATCACCAGCCAATTGGCGAGTCACGTACGATGGATGCAAGACTATGTCGGTCACCTGGAACAGTTTAGTGTGTTGGCTATTGGCGTCGAGGAGGTTGTGCTCGGCCACGCTCACCTGAATCTGCGAAGCCCTTCGACTGGTTTCATCGAAAGAAAATTGCGGTTGTTGCATTAGGACGTTTACAATTGAACATTGAATTATATTTGGATATAAATTCAATTGATGTCCTATATTAGGAGGGAAATCAGATGAAATGAGTTACCTGAGCAGGCAGTGGGCGGCCGTTAAGGCCCATCGACTGTTGATGAGTGCACCTCCGCAAAAATGTTCGCCTCTCTGCTTAAGCGAAACAATCCTGTTGAAATCAATGCAAACATTTCTCGTTTAACATTCAAAGAATTAAGCTGTTTTTTTTTTTTCCGAAAATATACCAAGGGAATTCCGCTGCTTCGGCGTCGATTCCGTTGACTATTTTGCCGTTACGAACCACTGACATTCCGCAATCCACATCTGCCACTAATAGCGTTACATTTGTTGTTTTTTTAAGAAAATAAAAATTAATAGAAATTCACTTTAAAAACCTATGACGTTGAAATAAAAATATACTGTTAATGAAGGCATCCAGCGGCTGAAAGAAAATAAGTCCGGTTATAGCTAGAATAGTTTTCATGATAGCTGGCAACTTGTGTTCGCGATGTAAATGATGTGATATTCGCTGCTGGCTGAGCAAGTGAACTTCTTAACCGACCCGACCGGTGTTTTTATACACCACCGTATAAACGTCTAAACACGTCCACACACCGATAGAACACGTCATAAGTCACGTAAAAAACAAAAAAGGGAACATCCCCCAAACTCATCCTTCCTGTTTTAATTTATTTTTCAAGGTACTCTCTCGTTGTGCGGGAGGCAATAAACGTCAAGGAAACAGCATTGCGAGAGCCCGTATCGTTTATTGTATTGTTTCGTGTAAACGGCACGAGTGCACTGGAATCTATACAGTATAGTAGCATTAGGTTTTTGCACCGGCTGATGCTAGAGATAGGGTCTTCATCAAGGAGAATAAAAAGAGAAACGTGATAGGAAGTGATGACACCTGACACGAAATAAAGTCACCACGGTTTTCACGTGTACGGACAATTTTCTAGGTGAAGAACGCGTTTTCCATACGGGAGTTTAATCGAATATTTCAATGTGTCGTGATTGCAAGGTAATAACGATGTTACGGATGGATGGCCACCCTTTTCATTTTATTCAGTGTACATGCAACAATTGTCTCAGCTTACGTATTTAAATCTATTGGTGAGCTGTTGACACCTGCCCTTTTGTCCCCTACGTTAAGACAACATTGTGAAACTTATATTATATAACCCTCATATTAGGCCTTGCCCAATTTAAAGGGAAGTTGACCAAAGATGGAAATGATTTGAAGTAGGAACATTATCCATGAAATAGATAAACTGATGATCTTTTTCACATTTCTGCATGGAATTCTACACAGATGTCATGTCACTATAAGCTAATTGTATATACGTATAGAGTTGTTTTACGCAAATGGCAATTGGGAATATGCACATGTGGTACATAATGGAGGAAAAGAAACGGAAGCGATGCGGTGAGGGTGCAAGTTCGATGATCCGACAAGGTAACGCAGTTATGCTAATATGATATCCTTGTACCACTGTTGCACCGCGACCAAACACATCAGGGTATATGTTATTGTACACGTACTTATGCAGCAAACTGTGCTGCTTATTTTACACTGGTGACACACATTTTGTCCTGGTGTGAATATACACAACATAAAACCTTCGATGCCCATCATGATGGAAGGTCATGTCTTGTGTCGCGCACTTTCCGTTTCCACCAACATGTAGATCAGCCTTCCTTGTTCCTTATAAAATCACTTATCCGCGTTTAACTTCCTCAGTCTGTCGTACAACTAAAACCAGTCCTGACCATAGTAGCTCTTGTTTGAAACACAAAATTAACATTAATTTGATACTAAAGTCATGCATCAGCAGTATTTCTCGTTGATTGTGCTATCTCTTTGCTGTTTTCCACTCATCCATGCCTTCCTTAACAGTAAATCATTTTTGATGTCTTTGGCTTATATTATCTAAAACGCGTCATCATTTCATTAATTGACTTGACGTTTGGCAGTGGCCGATGTTGACTGCGGAATGGCCAAACTTCGCAAAGCCAAGATTGTCAACGGAGTAGACGCTGCGGAAGGAGAATTTCCTTGGTAAAAACAAAAAAAACAACTAAGAAATGAATCAAGCCCCTTGTTCCCCGCTAAAAAAAAAAATTCAGATGATTAAATCAAATCACTTCTGGATGACAGGATGGTCTCGTTAGTGGGTCTGCGCGGTGAGCGATTCTGCGGCGGCGCCCTCATCCATAAGAAATGGGTCCTGACTGCAGCCCATTGCATCACGTAGGCGTACTTAATAATTAAACTCATTGCAATTTACCAACACCGAGAGTCCAATATAAAGCGTCAGAATATTATTTTTTTGTTTCAACCTGTAAAACTAAAAAAAAAAAATGGCAGGAAAGAAGCTACGCAATTTCATGTGGGCGTGGCAGGTCTTGATATGAAGGCTCGTGATGGAACGGCCCGGAAGGGCATTCGATTGTTGCGCGTTAATCGAATCGTCAATCATCCCACTTACGATCCTGTGAAGAGCAAAGTGGCCGATGACATCGCCTTAATTCAATTAGATCAAGAAGCCGAATGGAACGACATGGTTCAACCTACTTGTCTACCCAATCCGGACAAGGATTCTTACACTGGAATGGTGGCCACGGTGGCCGGCTGGGGTTTAACCAACGAAATCAAAAACGGTATAAATCGTATACTAACTATCCTACCTATTTTTTTCTATTGCTGTTTTATATCGAAATGAGGTTAATCTCAGCTTATCTTAAAAAAAAAAAAAATTCTAAAATGAAAGGTGGTCAAAGACCGAACGCCCTCCAGAAGGTTGACCTACCTATAATTGAGAATAAAGTATGCCAAGAGTGGTACAAAGATGAGAAGAAGCCGCTGACCATTGTCGACACGTCCATGTGCGCCGGATTCGAACAAGGCGGCAAAGATGCTTGCCAGGTAGGCAATAGATATTCTATATATGTTTTAATGTTTGTGTTTTGTTCAAAATCAAAAATTCAAAAATTCTGAATTTTTTGCAGGGTGACAGTGGAGGCCCGTTGATGATTAAAAAGGATGGACGCCATCTACTCGTCGGTGTCGTTAGTGCCGGCGTCGGTTGTGCACGACCTCGACTGCCCGGCCTCTACACCCGCGTCAACAAATATCTCGATTGGATCTCAGAGTTGGTACGCGCAGTATGAACTCAAATTTTCCGTAATGGTTTTCGTTTGTATACAATCTGTACATATAACTATATTTACGACTAAATTATGAACAGAGCCTTTCTTGTACATTAAAAAAAATATTGATTCACAACGTTTATTTTCGAATAAATACGTGTAAAAAAAATCTTAGAAAAATGTTCATATTGGCATTTATCTGCAATTTGTTATGCATGTGTAATTGCCGTGTTCCGAATTGAATAAGTCGTTGGCATTGAATAGGTTCCTGCAACCGAAAAGGGGTTCTGCACAACGAGTAAGATTTTAACCCTCATAAAGAATTCAGTCAAGGGTTGGCCCCTATTCGTTTTGCATTTAGACTAAGGTTATTCCCCGTCGCAAATAGGATATGCACTATATAGTACGTAGCTATAAAGAACATAGTTTAACTTTGCGTTCATATATCAATCAGCATCAGTTTAATTAACAAACCCCACTAATTTCTCGCAAACAATTTGATATTGCCCTTTTTAACTTGACTGCAACAATGTTCGAATTCACGGATCATTCAAGATGTAGTCCTAAATGTTTAAATGCATAAAATGTAGTCGGAAAATGTATGTCCGAAATGATCTGTTAGGTAGGCCTATAGCGACCCGGTGAAAACTAATGTGCGTTGTTTTTCAAGGGAACACCGAAATGAAGAGCACGTTCTTGTGAACCGTGTTTTTGAATAATCAGGGTAGCATCGACACACATTCACTGTTTGTCTCGTACATACCGGTAGCAAAGCCTTGAATTCGATGTTCACAGTATACACACTATATAAGGTAGATCTATACCGTGTAGGCTATAGCTAACTAAGAGGGCTATATGTTTTTGAAGGTCTTTGTTATCTTCAATGACCCTTCGACTCGAGTATAAATGACGGATAGGTCCGCTACGAGTGACAACAGTTTCGCTTCTACTGTTTGTTGCTGTAAACGCATAGTTGTGCTGCTACGCTTTAAAAAGCCAAACTGATCGCGTGTGTCAACACAATGCAAATCATGCGGTTGTCGTCGTTCTTCACGTTGCTGTCAGTTCTCCTTCTCCAATTCCATGTTATCCACGGCTTCACTAACCGTAAGCGCTAACAACATGTATACATAGCAAAGCTATATTGTTTTATCTTTAAGTGATGTGATGACAGTGTCGCTGATTCGTGTCCGAAATTTGTATTTTTAGTGGCTGATGTGGATTGTGGTCTGTCCAGTATCAAAGGACGCAAGGCGAAAATAGTCAATGGCGACGAAACGTTTGAAGGCGAATTTCCTTGGTATCATACGACGATATAATCGATTTAATTCTTCTTCATTTGAGCATAATGGTTCGATTAATTAAATGATGTGGACGTTTCAGGATGGTGTCGCTAGTTGGTTTACGTGGAGAGCTCATTTGCGGTGGGGTCTTAATTCACAAGAAATGGGTCCTGACAGCTGCTCATTGTATCAGGCAAGCCAATTTTCTGTTCCTTTTTTTCTAGCTGATGCGTTTTAATTGAGTTTATCTCTTGTCGGCCGATCGCATCATAAATAATAGGAAAGAAGCGACTCAGTTTCAGGTGAGCGTCGCTTGGAACCGCGGCGAAAACAATATAGCGAACGAAGCGCGAATGTTTCGCATCAATCAAATCGTGAATCATCCGTCTTACGATCCCGCCAAGAGCAAAGTGGCCGATGATATCGCTCTCATCAATCTAGCGCAAGAAGCCGCTTGGAGTGATTTAGTAAAGCCCATTTGTTTGCCTGATCCGGTCAAAGAACCATTGACAGGTGTGATGGCAACCGTGGCCGGATGGGGGCACGACAAGAGCGGTAGATAAGCTAAGCAATCTAATGAAAAATACGCGTGAATGACTGAAACGCGGTTGTGGATTTTAGGAGGCCGTCATGCGACCAAATTAAGGAAGGTCGGAGTTCCCATTTTGGCCAACGAAAAGTGCAAGCAGTGGTTGGAGGAAGGCAGAAAAGCGTTGGCTATAACCGAAAATTCCATGTGTGCCGGTTACGAGGAAGGCGGGAAAGATTCTTGCAACGTATTGTTTGGGTTTTTTAAGTGTATGGAACTGCTGACTGACGATGCGAAATTTCTGAATTACATTTCAGGGAGATAGTGGTGGACCTCTGATGATTCAGGACAAAGATCATCACGTTGCGATCGGACTGGTCAGCGGCGGAATCGGTTGCGCACTTCCGAAGCTTCCAGGCATATACACGCGAGTCGACAACTACCTGGAATGGATCTCACAAACTCTTGATGCAAAATGATCTCTCTGTTCTGTTGTGTTGTTTCAAAACGTTTCCTTTTTTTTCATTATCGCATGTTTTTAGAACGATGTATTTAATTATTTATTGTGACGTCGTATTCTTCACTCTTGCTGCATTAATTCACTCCAATAAAAGACTTGAATATTACGACATCGATAGTCACATTGTTTTCGGCGATGTGAACGAACAATGTCCAACTAATGGAGCGGCTTCAGATTTAGTGTTACTTATATAGATCTATTATATAGGAAGAAACATTGGGTTGTTCATCCTTGTGATCTATAAGGTAGTAGCCTATAACAGGTGAGTCTTTTTCACGCGAACAAACGTAACGGGGGGTAGAGGTCTGGCTGTCCAGACGATTATCTTTCAAACAAGATTTTGTTGTTGTTGTGTCTATGGCGTCTACTATACACCAATTTGCGGTATGATAAAGATATTTTTATCTAGGGCATGCCCAGGACGCCACCGGAAATTACATGAACAACAATAACAATGATATCTTTCAAATAGTTTTTTTTTTTTAAACTGTATGTTGTATGTCATATCTTGAAACCAATTAGTTGACAAGACAGCGTTTTTAACCAATCTTTACGCTAAAGAAAGATTGACATTGCTGTGATTTGAAAACCGGTGTTGTGTGAAGTTTAATGCTGGCGATCATTGAAAGCCACATAAAAATAATGAGGTGTGAAAAAAGAAAATGAAAACAAACAAAAACAAACAGACTATTTGAAAAATTGAACTTGATTTTGTAATTTCAGGGTCGAGTACAACAGGTTTTATACACTGGGTATACAAGCAGTTCCTTGAAACTTTTCCATTAGGCAATGAGAGGAAAACTGCCCACCCTTCGCCCGAAGTAAAAAAAAAAAACCTATCAACTATAGAGCAATGTCACCTGATGTGTGTGGCTCGATCCACTTTCACTCCGCGTTCAAGGCGCAATAAAGGGGTAAGACACGCCTTTAAAGTCCTTCAAGATATTTTGCATATCAAACGATCTTGAAAGCAGAATGCATGTACGTTTTAACAATTCTCCATCGAACTTGCAGCCTAATAAGGAAGAAAACGAGCATCATTTTTCAAACAAAATCTTTCTATTTTCACTGCAAATAAGATATAGGAATTATGCACGGACGCTGTGACAACCATATACATTGGCTTTTTATTTTTGTACGGCTCGACTGTTCTTGATCGCGTTGAAAACTTTCATGAATTCGGTTTTGGCTAGCATTACTTCCGGGGTATCCGTCACAGACTGGATAAAGCCCACGTTGGGAACTTCCGCTGGAATTACAGCAACAGGTCGATTTTTGACAAGGTGGTAAGCAGCCAAATGTTCGGCCCGAGCAGCGGCCACTTCGATTGTATCCGTCGGTGCTTCGTTAATGAAAGATGGCGCCACTGGTAGATTTTCAGAGAATGCGCGGAAGCCCTGGTCGTCGGCGATGTAAGCGACGATAATTTGCTGGCCTTCGGGAGTGATGAAGGCCCAATTGCCCACCTGATTACCCCAAGCATCGCGATAATTAGTGGCTGCCTGACCAGTGTGAGCGTAACCGAAGCTAGTCTGGCCGAGTTCGTCTTGAGCGATGTACTGAGTCGAAAACATTTCTCGATCATCACTGCTAGGGAAGTTTTCGTGATCGTTGAGCTGGTCGTTGAAATCATCGTACGGGCCATCGTGACCCGCTACTATCACAGCGCTCCATCCGGCATTCCAGGGCGAAACGATGTCCGATGCCGTGATTGTCATACATGTCACTAAGAGAACAGCGGCAACCTCGTTTTAGTTAAATCAAGATGAAAAGATTAAAATTGGGAACGATAGATTGGTGTACGTCAAAATTTATGTCTCTCTTTGTTAATTTATTATCTCCGTGTTACACAGTGTAAAGTTGGATAACTTACACAGAACTTCATGCTGATAATGCCCCACGCTTCGATTGCTAAAATCGCACTTGCCTCCAAAACGAGAGGTGTAATACTATCTTGTTCTCCGCAACGGCTTTATATATGCTCGGCTGAAATTCAACCTTCGTCGGTTCCTGCAGGCTGCCGTCACGACGAAAGTGTTCGAAGAATTTTTCCGTGACTAAGCTGTATAGCCTTCGAAATGTTTGGTAAGTGGGCGGAGCCTTGCTATATAATAACAAGCAAAACCCCGAGTTAGACGGTAATGGCCGGACTGTACATAGTGAGAGAAAGGTATTATTGACCTTTTCTGTTCATACACCTTTATCCTCGTTTCTCAGAATAATTGCAGCATGTTGGGTAGATATATATAAATAATGTATCAACTTGCCGTGAATTGGACACCTTTTCGAGATGGTAACAAAGGAAGAAAAGAAAAGTGAGAAACAAATTGCGTTTATACCCACTTGCAAGGGCCATGTGAATTTCTTTTAATGGCGTTAACGTGAAAAAATATTACCGAATGCGGAAGGCTGCATGGTAGAATGCGTCAGCTACAAATAGCACGCTTCAAAGGAAGTGCAATTCATCGCATCGCTTGTTAGTTTTCAATTACTTTTGTTTTGTTTTTTAAATTCAACGTTCTTTTTTTCTGATATAATCTATCAGATTTTTTACTACTAAAATGAAGGTAACTTCAGAAACTCGTAAACGATGGTAATCTCTAAAACAATTTGCATCATTATCGTGTTCAGTGATTTGTCTCCGTCGCAATGTGATGATACATTTGAAATGGAAATGTTTTTGCATTCATCGGATTTAATATTTCAAGAAGAAATATTATAGATTGCCAACAGAAACTCTTTGTTTGGCCATAAACTGAAATGGGTAGTTTGCCTGGCCGACATACATTTCTAAACTAGGGGCCACGCCCTATTTTGCATTTGAACAATTGCGCCAAGTTCTCCCACAGGCTAAAAATTTCTGTTAATCATTGTGTCGGGCGAGTTCCTACTGGAATATGCTTAAAACACAAGCAATATTTTGCTTATTTATTTATAACCAGTATCATTTAAAAAATCAACTTGATGATAAACGCTGTGGTTATAACGTTTCCTGTGTTAGCACTTTTTCAGCTACCTATTGCTTTTTTCTTACGCTCGGCATTTTAGAAAGCAAGAAACAAAAAGCCATTGGATAATCAAGAACTTGACACAAATGTACTAGAAGAAAAAACAAAAATGTGAAATGCCCTTGAATTCGGCTTTCAGTAAAAACCTGCCTGTTGAATTTCGATACTGAGAACGTCCTGTTCTGAAGGTCTTTCTAAATTAATATAACCAGTAAGTTACAACTGCCAAGAAAACGAGAATTTGTTTTACCAATTTGCTAGCTAAAGCTCGGGGATTTCTTCGTTCAATCAAAGATGACCATTTTTGAAAATAGGCTCAAATGCAATTCGAATTTCAGTTTCTTTGTAACCTTGACAACATTTGAATTGATTTCTACGTTTCTCTATAAGTCTAAAAAAGCTGGGGACATTCGTCTCTTCCCAATGGATGGGTTTCCTTTAATTGAACATATATATATTTTTTTAATTATTATGAGGAAGACAGATGTCACCGTTTCTGTGACACAACTGGCTAGCGCTTTTGGCTATATTAAACATGATTGCGGCACTGATGACAGACACCTTGAACTCAATTTATCATTCATAAGAGTCTTTTTACATTTCTTATTTCTCTGTTGGCGAACTGATAGTGTATACAAATTATTTACACCTAGCAACAGAGATAACCAAGAACAACGAGAAATCTTGCTTGATTCAGTTCTATAATGTATCACTGATGATGATGTGTATATAGTGCCCCGGAACAATGGTCCGTACGTATAGAAAAGCAACGCCTGCTTTCTAGTTCGCACTTCCTTCCACCCAAAACAATGTATATCATACTAGCATCGAGGAAAAAAACAAAACAAACAAAGGGTATAATAACATTTCCGACCGGATGGAAACTGGCCAAGCGTCGAGCAACAAGTGAAAAATAAATTTGTAGGATAGTCAACTATTGGCAAATAAAAACTTTTGCTTTACAAAAAATCGCGTTAATTTTTTTTTTTTTATTCATGAGTGTGGGACTGCTTAGATTTGAATAGACCGGATTTCCAAATAGGAAGTCCAGATGACTGCGCTCTGTATGTTCCCCAAGCTCCACGTATTTCGTTAGTGTTCAATTTTAATCAGGAAAAGTAAGGTATTATGGCTAATTTGTATAGCATTTACTCTTCTTAGCTTATAATGTGTCTAAAAAACCAACGCAAAGTCTCCTACCAATACTGGTAACTTCTCCGTGCCTAGTCTATATAATATTTGTTAGTTTTTTAAGGGGGCAGAATGTCTATGCATTGCATATATATGCGTAGTATAAAGAAATGTTCTGATGAAAAAAACGGCCTTTTTGCCACTTATTAGATGGTTTGAGATGTGTTCTGGAACGATTTCGCCCAACATCCTTAGAAAAAAGTGAAAAATAGTAGTGTCGCATCAGCTTCACCTGGGATTGTGCAAGGGCAGCTGTAATGAAAACCCCGGTAAGCTGGAAAACTATTGCACCGTAATTACGCGTACCTCATGGAAAAGGAGGTTATATGAGGAGCAACGTTAGTTTCGCGTGTCATTATATCAACGGCTGGCTAGGTCGGTGGAGTGCGCGATCTCATCTCAACCGGAAACTATAAGGATTGTCGTTCCTATATAGGATTTGGAGTCACGCGTGTTTGTCACATATTTTAAACGTCTTTACAGTTATTTAAAGAATGAAGGTGGTGGTCAGTTTTTTCGTCGCTTTGCTGGTTTTTGCCATCTCAGCAATGCCTAACGGGCCCACCAAAGGTAAAATGCCATTTAATATTTAAAAGCAGCTCTGGATTTTTTAAAAACTATTTTTCTTCATATACAGATATTGAAATACCACACCAAGCAAGTACGCCTTCCCAGCCATCATTTCAGATGGGAATTATGGTTGACAATGATTCTTCCATTGAGGGACTGTCGAGCAGCAATGACAACCCAAGCTATAGTCACAAAAATGATGATTCCAGTGAGTCTTCTGAATTGTTAGGATTTAATCTGTCACTTTTGCCTACCTCTTCAGTTTTTGGCGCCAACCCAATGTTCCAGAAATTACAAGGTAACATTTCCTCTTTCGATATATGCTTAACAGCTTGACATTATATGTTTCGTATAATTTTCTTGAAGAATCTTTACGGGTGATCCGAGATCAATTAAACGCTTTGTGGAGCTTTAATGAAGACAATAGGCCTTCATTCGATTTGCCTGACAATTACGTCAACAGCACTTCACATTCGAAAGTAAGACAGTTTACAAAGCAAATCTCTTACGGGTTTCCCTTTTTCTCCTTTCTTGCATTTCAAATTATGCGTCAATAATTGCCTTTCCATTTTTAATAGCTCATCAACGGTACGCTCGTGACTGTCAATGAAACCATCTTCAAGGTAACGGGAGAAATATAGTACATGATAATATCGAAATCGAATTTGTGTGATTTATTTGATTATTTGAAAGACTACAAACCAGGATGGCATACAATCTTTTTACCACACGAAAGCCATATCGGTGTATCCAGATAACGAGACGGATATTACTCATCATAAAGAACACAGTCACGAGAAAGGACCAAGGGTAGATCACACACCGATGCAAAATTTCGGGATGCTGCAAAAGTGATGCACGCCAACTTAGAAGGTTCAGCTGCTGAGATTAAAGCGTGATCAACACTTTGAACCCTTTACGATCAAGGACGCTGGAGATCAATACAGAAGACATACTATTTAAAGTTAAGCGCTTCCAACCTTATTCATGTGTACACTATTTTTCTTTTTGTTTGAGCAGCGTATACTTTATTATTTGTTCCGAAATATCATTTAATTCTTCACCTCTTCACGAACACTATGGATCCAGACGGACGATTTCGCTTATCCGGTTTAGGAACTCAACTCTCATTAAAGACCAATTTAACCATAATTGAAATAAGAATTTGAGGCTAACGGTGAGGTAGATATTGAACATTCACTGTTTATCAATGTATTCTTGGTGGCAAATAGAAAATTCTGCAAACTAATAGAAATATTGCTGTACTCTGTAATAGGTTTTAAAGCATTCTCTTTCTCCAAAACAACAAACCACAATAGACATCAGTATAGGAGGGTGTTCTTTTATAATATTTTTTTTTTTTTTTTTTTTTATTATTATTTAATTTGTTTGTTTTTATCCAGTTGATTTCATGATAAAAAGTTAATTCATCGCTGTTATGTGATAGAGCGATACCAGTCATGTTGCTTTGGAAGGGAAGGTCAGGACACAGCTACACTCAATTGTAAGAAGGGCATGTAGAAAAAAGAAAATAAATATTGCACAATTATGGGGAATGCATTTCATGAACAAACATGGAGAAATGCGAGGTACTGAATTAGACATCGTATCCAGATATTAAATCTAAATCTTTGGGCGGTGACTGACAAGGTAGAACCCAGAAAATTGGACTCCCGCGACCACATACCTCGGTAAGCAATGCTAGTCGAGGTTTTCTCGGCCTAAAAGCAAAATTAAAGTTGAAAGGGAAAAAAAATATGCAGTTTTATGGGAAGACAGAAACCTGAAAGGTCCTTGCTGTTTTGCTTGTTCAACAGCCGTCTCGTCGCCAAAAATTGCCTGCAACTGATCGCACATAATGGCCGTCACGAATAAACCGAACAGTCCGCTTTCCACGACGAGTATGATTGAGTGTAAACTAGGTTGAAATCCAACGTGTTTTTCACTGATGAACGTATAAATGTTTAAAAGCTATACGGAAATGATTCTTACATCCTTGTCTGAGTTGTCACTTTATCCTTATGACAATCAGCACAATCTTGAATCCAGGAAAAAATAACAAGAATCACAGCGTAGGCAGATAAAATTCCCACATAGAACAGGAACTGGAGGAAGTACTTCTGATTATATTGTCCTTATAATGTACCAAGATTCAATTAATATTGATTTGTTTCTAAATTTGGTCTATGGACATCTTGATATATCAGCCCTTTTTTAAAATTTACCTATGCAATTATTTACCCATGGGCAATGATGATCCATTCTGCGTACGCATCTCTGACAAATCCTAAAGAAAAACAACAGAGAATTTTATATGAAATTTTTTACATTTTTATTCATCAACATTACCTACAGTGATGAGCTCTAGGGGGACTGAAAAATAGAAAGAAAATTATTGTTTGTTTATTAGTTTTGATTCTAAATATATATTTTTTCACATACCGGTACGTTTCACAGCGTGCACAGACAGTGTAGTCATCTTTGCTTGTCGGTTCTTTTTGCGTTCCTGAATTGTGTGAAAACCAATTATTACAGAAACACCACTACTAGAGTCCTGATGAAATATTTCTTTTTTTTTAAGACATGCATTTCAAATATTCAATTGGTAGATGGTAACACTTTTACATAACATGCCAAGTGACCAAAACATCATCATTTTTTAATCAACCACTGGGCTAATATAGTAATCAAATAATAGTAAGAATGAAAACCCTAAAGGAATTTATATAATGACATAAAATTTATATCAACAAAGTTTACCGATCCAGCAACAGACCTGTGTGAAGCTCAGCAAAATCCAGTTTGCTCTGGGGTAGAGGAACTATTCCAGGGTCAGAAAACACAGTACGTAGATGTGAAAAGGTGAGAAGTAAAATTATGGAGTTGAAAACTACTGCATGAAAAGCACCCCAAAGGCTATAAATAGTAAAATGAGAGGAAAATATATTAAAATATCTGTTCTTAATAATGTTAAACCACAGTTCCTACCTATTGTGCAGCGTTTGGATAACAATCCATCTCACAACGACATAATCGGCGTAAAAGACAGCTAAGTATGTCATAAAAATGCAAATAATTCCACAAGGATCTTTGCGAAATACTGGCATTTTCTTGAAAGAAACAAAAAACAGAAAATACTTGAGCACACAACTTGTATGGAAATTAATGTCAAATGAGGAATTAAGAAATCGCAAAACTCTGTTTTCTGTTATTAATTAATGTGTGATATAAACTATGTTTTTTGAGTTATATTTATAGCCACGAAAAGTTGTAAAATAATCAACTTGCTTATGCACAACAAATTAGACATTTGGTTCTATGAGCAAGTACGAAACCTATTGCTTCAGAATATCGACACACAGGCTCCTCGAAAAAGGTTTCGAGACTGGCGGCTAGATGTCATGTAGCCTACTCATGGTAACTAGGGATCAGCCCCGACCCAAATCGGGGCACTTTTTGTCAATCGGGTTTCGCATTTCAGGGCTCGTGGCGGGGCGTTCGGGGTGAAATTTTTTGCGCCCCGAACTCAATCAGAGTTAAATCGGGGTGTGTAATCGAAGATGCAAACCCGATTTCAATCAATCGATTTACGTCAAAACATAATCGATCGAGTCGAAATCGAATATTATGATGATGCTACCCGATTACCCGACCCGATAATGACAATAAGAAGTAATGGAAAGACTCTTTTTTTGTATTGCAGAAATTTGTCTTGTTAGCCTGGGGGTAGGGGAGTATACCGACAATATAGTCTACACTTTTTTCCAGACATTTAATACCTTGGGCAAAAAAAAAGGTGTCTGGACTTATATTACCCAACCCCTCTTATGATAATTTTGGGCCAAACCCGGTCCCGGTACCTCTCTTTAAAAAAAGTAAACAATTAATATTTTCTACCCACACAAGGCTTTTTCAAAATAAATCGGCGTTCTTCTTTTTCTGCAGAATATTGTACATAGGCAGATTTTTTATTCTTACGGGAATCGAACTGCACTTTAACTGTTTCTACCTTTCTTGCACTACAAGAATACGAGTAGCGACCTGCCGGAATGGCTGTAATCGGGGTCCGGCCTCGAAAAAAGCCAATTGGGGGACTATTTCCTCCTTCGTCAACCAGGGCGGGACAGGGCAAAACTTAAGTGTTAACGATTTCGGGTAAAGAATTGGGGTAGAATTCGGGGTAGATTGCGGCAGAATTGCGGTTGTGATAGGGGCAAGGGCTTAGATTTTATTGCAATAATCGATTACCATTCGATCGTATGTCCCTTCATTAATTGATTGCTTTCAATCGGGGTTTCGTCCCCCATTAAGAACCCCGTTTGAAACCCGCAAAACCCAAAAAGGCAACTTGGCTTTGGAGGCAACATCATTTTTGCATTCTTATGATGAACTGGGTCTTGCGTTCAGCCCGGCACTGTATTGACTTTTTGTTGGCTTCCCAACTTCGAGTAGTTCACAAACTTAAAATAATAATTATTGGGAAAATTGTAAGAGCAAAATAGAAAAATTAAGTTGTAATAAATAGCGCTTGATAAAAGATGTTTACACATTTTGCTTTTCATACGTTAATCTTAGTTTGATGAGGAAGGGCAATGTAATGACGGGATAACGACGTTCGTATATAAGATGTTGATGTGCTAAGAAAAAAAGAGAAAAGACGTAAATATGGCCCTACAGTTTAAGAAATCTAAAAATAGGCCTAGTTCAAGTGCAGTTCAATTCCCATAGGAATAAAGTATATGCATGTATAGCTTGACACTTGAGGCTCATTACAGGAAAGTCTACTATTATGTTTTACTGTTTAACTCATTTTCATGAACCATGAAGTAATTGAAGTATGAATTTTAACTATTCACTCAAAAATACAAAAACATTATTACATTAATAATAAAAATGTTAATTTAAAAAAAGCATTAAAAATGATATCGACGAGGATGAGATTCGAACTCACGCGTGCAGAGCACAACAGATTAGCAGTCTGTCGCCTTAACCACTCGGCCACCTCGTCATGTATTAGACAGATTCAAAAATAAATAAATACAATAGTTGTTATTAGAAATTTTCGTGTTGGGCTGTTTAGTTGACTACTTTTCCAACCGGGTGGGTTGAGTCTGTTTTCCTGATCGTTTTCCTGTTCGTTTACGAATAATGCCAAAACCAAGTCACTTACGCTAGATACGACCGGAAATTCGAAATCCTCTTTGAGTTTCGCCTAAATTGATTTTAGTAACTTCGAATGCTAATGCATTTCCCAATTCTGAGTTTGAAAAAAGCGCAAAAGTTATTAAAACACCTTCTTATTTTATCGATTTCTAGTTAAGTGCGACTTTGAGCTAAATTACTTTATTCCTACTAATTATTTCCTGTTTTATCTTATTCGGTTTGTGCACGCTCTGCTGGACTTCTTGTCAACATTTCCGTTTGTCACATTACCATGGTTACGCAAAACAGTTTAAGAAATTTCCTTGTTACGTGTTATTAAGTAGGACATGTCAGCCCTAGTGTTACGTTAATTTAAAAAAACCAAAGTATCAACGTACTGTGTGAAACTAGCGAAAAAATAGCAGTGAAAAATCGTTTCTTGTTTGCTACAACTGAATTTCATAGACACCAACAGGTTATGTGATCTTATAAAGTGTTTGGTACATAGTAGCTAGTACAAACAATTAAAGAGGAGAGTAGCTATACAAGGTATCTTGCAGGTTTTAGCTAGGCTGGCAAATCAAGTGTTTTACATCATTACTTTCTTGAATTTATAATTTCACTTCTTTGTATTTCCCTTTTCCTCAGTGTGATTTAATTTTTTTTGTATTAAATAATCTTTTACCAGGAAACAATGGATAATCTATGTATCGCCCTTAATAAAGAGTTTGATATTCCCATTGATAATCTCGAAGTTTACCTCGAAAAAACCTGTGCTGCTGCTGCTGAACAACCTCTGGACGACAAGGTTATCTGTACTCTAAAGAAGTTGTCGGCATTACTTTGGCAGCGCTATCAGATAAGTCGCGTGCGTAACCAGAATAAACCTTCTTACGTTTTTATTTCGCCCACTTTGATTCGTCAACAGTAGGCTCCTATCGTTAAGCTTACAAATAAAATTGGCAATAAAAATATACTTCAAATGCAAAAATGCGAAAGGGGAGCCATACATATTTTATGTGATTATACTACATGAATTAAAACTTTTATGTAAAATTAAGCACGGGCACCTAAATTTCACGTTTTTGCGTTATCTGCAAGTAACGCACAAAACATCTATTACACCAGGACAAGTTTAAAACGTATTGCTAGATTACCTAACCGATGCATTAGCAGGTGAAAGGACGAATTTACAAAAGACCCGAAAAGATAGAGGCTTACAATTCGAAATAGAAGGCATAACTTGTGATAGCAAATCATTTGAAATATAGGTTTTTAAATACTCATCAATAAAATTTTCCAATAGGGAGAATGTTCTGAATTACAATGCACGCTATCAGAGGTCGTATTTTATTTTCGTACTTTTAAATCTACCAAACCACACTTTCTAACTTCTTTTTGTAACACAGGAGTTGCTTCTGAACTCAGAAAGACTTCGTACTTTAACAATCCTCCGTCGCGATGAAAAGAAGTATCAGGACAGATTGCAGAAAAATTCATGGTTACTAGTGAGTCTTTTGAATTTCTATTTTACCTACGGCGAGAGGAAGTCAAGAAACGTTTAGGACACGATCTGAACAAGAAAAAAGAAATCAAATTGAAGGACATCATATTCCGCAACCTTTTTCCGAAGAGAATCTGTAAATTTTATGTGAAATCGTAGATTAGCTTATATTTATTTATTTTTATTTTTTAATTGAAATTAACCTGAAACGCCTTGGTTGTGCTTTTTACAGGAAAGAGTACGGGAACGTGGCAGAACTCACATCCGAATTGCTAGGGAAGCTCAAGATCTCAAACGCTACGTAGAAGAACAAAGGGAGACTATTGTTCAATTGAAAAAAGACATCAGTCGCCTGAAAAAGAAGTGTGGTAGGCAAAATCACACTTCATCCCAGCACTATCGAGTTGGCTAGCTACGGATCCCTGGCAATACGTTTGGAAAATGACGAATCCCTGTGACGAATCCCTGTTTAAATATCAATTTCCTTGTCTTTTGAGATTTAGTGCTTCTTTGATGCAATTTGGCAATTTCTGAAAGGCAAAATTAGAGGAATGAAAAGGAAAAAAATAAAATTTCAAATGATCCCATGCCGCAGTCTATTCTCACTAAGAAAGTAATAAACACAATGGTGGGCTATTTTCAGCAACAGTTTCGAACTTTTTTCTCGTCAAGAAACGGGCGTATATTATGAAATTATTAGAAAAAAAATTACGTATCGTCATCCCTGTGAAAATGCGAATTATACAACTATAAATACACAGCTGTAAAAGGCGCCTTGAATGAACGAAGAATGCAAACTTAATCTGGTGATGGGATAAATTACCTATACCGGTACACGCTTTTTCCAACCTTTACTTTTGAACGGCATTTGGGATGAAAATGAAAAGCGCGACAGTTGAAATCTATTCGTTTGCCAATCAATAGAGAAAATAACTAAATAGATATTTTGTTCTTTATAAAAAAAAAAACCTGGGCAACAGCTGAATGACTTCACGTTATATTTTGAGTAACAAAATCACAATCGTTTCACGGTATTTCCGATTTTGCATCTTATCTCGTCCATGTTACACGAAATTTGGTCTGTTTCGAGCTGTAAATCTAACGCAAGCTTTTCTAACTCTTCCTTTTGGTCACCAACGCACCAGGCGATACTAACATGGTGGGACGGTTTCTGCAAAGAAAATGAAAACGGAAATTTTCCAAACAATGACTGAAAACAGTTAAACGAACCTCATAATAGGCAGGCAGTTGATACTCCTTCAAGCAAGAATCCATTTTTTCTACGAGAATATCGAGAATTCCAACAGGATCTTCAACATTTATTGCTAAAGGATGAAATTCTAGGAATGTTGTCTAAGTAATTTAATGTAATTCTTGTACCAAGAAATGTTCTGGTTTTTTCTTCATTGATGTAGACTGATAACGCATTGGTGCCATACAATTGGAAAGGCCTAATTCCATGTAATCGTATACCACATCAAATAAGTAATTTTAACTGAGATATTTAACACAAAAAAATGAGAAAAAAAACCTTGGGGCATCACTCAGTTGATTTCTAATAGAAGCAACAAAGCCTTCAATCCAGTGATGCCTTAGAATGACTGTCCTTGTTAAGCTAATGTGGAAATCATCACAAATATCAAGTTTAATGCCATGTTTGTAGAACCAGTTAGTGATTAGCTCAACAGCCCTCACAAAACAAGAGTTTGCTTCCCCTAGATTAAGTAAAAAAATTAAATAACAAGCTGATGTATTGTAACAAGTCTAATTGAAAAAAATTACAGAATTTAAGACTAATTGTTGTGTCCTATACTTACAAGGTAGATAAACAAAGGATGCCCAATTTCCTCTTTCATGGGGAAAACTTCTTACTCTATTTCCGTGCTGTGATGGGTCATCAACAACTTCAAAAGAGTCTAGAGCAAGTCTACAGATATTAGAAAGGTATTTAAATGTCAACTAACTTAAAATAGTTGAAGATATTACTTGGGTGCCGGCAATCTACAGGCAACCTTTTTCAAAGGTCTATTGGGAAATTCGTTAAATACTGCTGTACGCTTTGCAGAGACTCGAGAAGAAGCCCACGGATCGGAAGATTCTTCTTCATCGCTTTCACATCCGTAAGCTGCGGCAATCATATCCATTTTCGTCGGTATTTCACAGAACAATAGACAAAGCATGCGTCATCATGGATGTTCCAAACAATCCGTCTGCTTTCAAAATTATACGAATTGTCAAAGTCATGGAATTGTCAACAAGCAACACAGTCTTCACCCGTGAATGGATTCATCAGATCCAAGTATGTTATTCCACAGACTAAGAGGTAAAGACTACGATCTGCTATAAACCCCTTGAAGACATGCACGTCCTATGCCGTATGGTGGCGCGTCGATCAGATGATCTGAAAAGAATTATTTTTCCTCGTCTCCCTGCCGACTTGAGTCTTCACACACCGTAAGTTTGTAATTAAACTACTTAACATTCCAACAATGTTTTTTTTTGTAAATAGAGCTTAGATATTCCCCATTTAGTATTAATTATTTCATATTTTTATGTGTTGTCTACACATGGTCCATAAAATACTTTATTACAACCCCTTTTTCCTATTTTCAGGCCTATTTCTATAAATCTTTCACCGCTGTTACAAGAAAATAGCTGCCAAAAAAGAGCGGTAAAAATCAGTATCGTCCTCTCTTCTCTGTTAACTGTGCTGCAGATACTTATGAGTTATGATACTACAGTTCTTCTTGTAAATAAACTAAATTTTATTAATTCGTGATAAACTATTTAAATTGTTTATTAAATAAAGGAAATGCCGCGATGTGTAATTATTGGCTGCAGAAATGGTTACAAGAACAAAATTGTGCTAGCTTCAAGAACTGACATTGTCGAAAAGGAAAGTAAATTCACATTATTTTACAAACCAAGTGATCAAAATGTCTCGAAAGTATGGGAAGACAAAATTCCTAAAGAAGACGGAGCTGTTTTACCAAATCGTTACGCTGTTTGTCATGAACACTTTGATGAATCTCAGATAATCAAAAGTGATGTTACAATCATCAATGGGGAGGAAATTAAATTGCCAAGAAGGTGGAAATTAGTCGTGGGTGCTTTCCCAACAATCTTCACAGGTAATATATTTCCAAATTATATCCAACATCCACAATAACACATATTCATATTATTTGTTTATTAGGAACTCCCGTAGAGTTGTTTCTCAAAAAGGCTGTTAGAAAACCTCCAACAGTTCAATTACCTCTTGGAAACATCACCAACTACACAACACACCATTATGGAGCATTGAAGAAGGAACGTACTGTTAAAAAAAAAGGATCAACACACGATGGGGCCAATCAAGATGTAGACACAAATTCTGCTGATTCTTTGTTAAAGGAAAAACAGCAAGAAGAACAAGTAGAATTTGATGAACTGGAACCAAAAAACAAACAATTTTCTGCTGATGAAGCACGCCACGTTGAATTACCTTCAAGTTCTTGGTATGTCAGTAACCCCACTGCGGATAGCTGTAATTTTTTCGAAGTTGTGGCTAAAGATGGAACTACAAGAATTGAAAAGGATGTCAACATTGATTTTAAAAATCTAACAGTTTCCGTAACCTATCACTCAAGAAAAGTTCCGAGTTTCGAGGGATCGTGGTTTCCAAGTACTTCAAAGGATATGGAAGCATCGTTGCTTAGCATACACAAATCGAAAATATGTCCTGGCATTATGCACAACCCATTAAAGCATCCACATCATTCAACAGTAGTTCGCAATGGAAATCTGATTACTAATATTTGGAGAGCTAACAGGTATGTAAATAAATATCAACCATATGTCAATCATTATTTCAATCATTAAACAATGCCATATTAATATATTTCTTTAGCTGTAGGCTTATGATTGCCTCCAACGAAGAAACAAAGAAAACCTGTCCTTGTTGTAAATTACTGGACCTTTCTTTAAGGAAACAATTAAAACGCCAAAAAACTGTGAAAGACCATACTAAACTGAATCACCGCTACATGAGTCTAAAACAATTAGCCAAGAAAGTGAGGCAGACAGGAAAAAATGAATCGCAGTTAAAAATAAGACTCGAGAAAAAAAACATTCAAATCAAAGTATGTATGATGTATGTAATAACTATTTCTTTTACTGCTTATAATATTTTTTTTTTAAATAAGGAACTAAAATTGAAGATAAAGGAACTTCGCGTTGAAATCGCATCCATTAAGAAAGATAAACTTCAATCGATTCTTGACGAACTAGATGATAAGGTATGATCCGCGACTTTGTGTACACAGCAGCGGAAAACCACTAAAAGCTATAAAATTTTATTAATTGCGGAAAATAATGAAATAGAAGAATTTTCCGCAAAACTTTACTAAATTTAGATTGCAACTTCAGTTGTTTCCGCAATTCTAGACTGATCATATTTAGCTTTTTCGTTGTCGACTGCTGTGTATTTAGTTACGTGTATTAGTTTAGGCTGATTTATGTAGATGTTAACAAACTAAGTGTTTTATACGTAGTCGTATAGATTTACTATTCATAACGACATTATCTTGGCATCCCCATTATCTTAAATTGTTTTCTTTTTGTTTCAATAAACAACGACATATGTTTGTACCAATATACTCTTACTTACTACTTCATTTTTTTTAATAGGGTAAGCTGGTTGTTAAAACAATTGTTACAAAAGCAAGATGCAGAGACAAACATTGTCGGGACATGAGGTATGACGTCGAATGGTTGTTGGAATGTTTACTAATAAGAGTAAAAAGTCCGGCCACTTATGAGCATCTTAGAATCAATAACATCATACCCCTTCCATGCAAAGACACACTTAGGAAGATGACCAGTAGCCTCGCCTGTGAATTTGGCTTTAATGACTTCGCCATTGAGTGTATAAGAAAACATTTTAAGAACAAATCACTAACAGAGAGATATGGTTCACTAATGTGGGATGAAATGAGTATCATGCAAGATATTCGTTTTGACAAAAACAGTTTCCAGTATAAGGGATTTACGTATTTATACACAATATTTATTATACGTACTTATAACAATACGTATTTATACACTGATTTTGAAGAAGATGAAACCAATTTCTCTGCTCTTGATGAAGACTGGGTTGAAGACGAAGATAATGAAGATGGAAGCACTCAAGAAACATCAACCACCCATTTAGCTGACCATGCGCTTGTTCTAGTATTCAGACCCTACAGAGCTAGATGGATTCAGCCTATATCTGTTTTTGCCTCAAAAAGCGCAGCTTCTGGTGTAGAATTACAAAAAATCGTCATGAAAGCATTAGTTATCCTAGAAGAGGTAGATGCACGAGTTCTCACTACAGTGTGTGACGGTTCTTCCCCAAACAATTCACTTTGGACTGCGTTTGGAATTTCCGGATCAAATACTGACAAAGTATGCATGAAGAATTCAATAAAGCACCCTACCGCAGACACAAATATTTATTTCTTGAGAGATGCTCCTCACTTATTTAAATGCATTCGCAATCATATCTTCAATCACAAAGATGTCCAAGTATGTAAACATATTTAAATTTCATAGAACATGTAATGTTAAATTAAATTTCAATTAAGCAATTATTTAACTGTTGTTGTAGGCTTCCGGAAAAACAATTAAGTATTCGGACCTACTGAATTTATTTAAACATGATACAGTAAGGTGTAGTTAATACCCCACTAGTTGACCTAGTTATTAGACTTTCTAGAAAATATAACAAGCGGAGAGAACAAGTCTCGGCACGCCCGTTATAAATAGAAACTTTTATGATTTGTCCAAAGCCGCCCAAAACGGCCTTAACCTGCCGTAGCTAAAAATAGATATATTTTTGTCTGTTGGGAATTGCCCAAAACGGCCCGAAACTGCCCGGCCTATTTTTAAGAATCGTCCAAATTCGCCCGATACCGCTTGAATTTGTCCGCCTATACCTCTTCGTGACGTCCAAATTCGCCCGATACCGCCCGATTTTGTCCGCCTATACCTTAACATTGTCCCGTATGTCCATGACTATGACTACATATGAAAATGATGACTAACATATAAAAAGCCACCGCAAACTCCCAAAAGGCAGTCAGATCTACTCTGCCTGTTCCGTGTGCCAACTTAGGCCTCTGCCGCTCTCCCGCCGAGCCCGCTACCGTAACTCTTGCAAGCCGCAGAATAAGTACCCCTTTAAGTAATCACTAAGTAGCTGTTTGACTCTTACTTTATTACGTCTATGCCTTGAAGTTAGTACCCATTGGTAACCTTTAAGTGTCATGAGTCTTCTTCCCTCAATTTACGAGCTTGTTTAATTATTCTACGGTTACCTGTTGCAAATCGGTTTATAATACACGGCTTTTTATTTATTTCGTGCGTGTTGTTTTATGCTTGCTAAGTATACAAGACATTGTGAGTAAAGACGCCGCATTAAATTAAACTTTTCCGTATTGGAGACAACATGACAACGTCGTGCACTCCTTTACATCTGGTGGCAGCGGTTTTCGAACTCACTTACAGTGTCGTTGTATACTTGTGTTAAGCCTAAGACAAGACGTACCCTTTTTTTTTCAACAGCCAACTAAGACTGAAAATATGTCCATCGAGTCAATGGAAATATTACCAATCTCAGCTAATACTGCTGAACATGACTCCTTGTTGTCCGAAAGGAAAACGGGCTTTCAAAAAAGGCCCATTCATTTTACTATGAACACTGTATCCTTGACCCAAGTGGATAGACCTAAGACTCTTTTATCTGACACGCAGTCAAACCTAACTAGAATAACCAAAACGTCGTTTATAAAAAGAATTTCTTTTTTTTAACGTCTAGAAAATCAACCAAACAAACTAAGTTACCAACAAGTAGCAACGTTTCTTTTCATAAATTCGAACCCTTAACGGAAGGACAAAGCGCCGTCAATCTTTTTCCCCAAAGTAGCATTGCTTCCGAATTAAGTAGCTTAAACGTAAAAACGAAAATTGACCAAGTAACAATTCAGAGCAATGATAAGCCGAATGGAGATGTCATTAACTTCGGAAACCTGTCTATCACATCCCCCGATATTCTAACAGACAACACAATAAAAAATTTAGATATTGCAAACAGGCAGATTGGCAAAACCACAAGAGAAAGTGTAATTTCAAAGAATCCCAGTTATTCCTCTTTAGCGTCAGATTCGTTTTCCGATGTTGTCGACCAGACCATAGAATGTTTTCCGATTCTACAATCGACTAATAATACTCTTCAATCCTACAGTTTCTATCACGCCCCAAATTCTGTCTCTGAGACAACCGAGTATACTATGCACGAAACAAAACAATTTACAAATTTGAACAATAAAATAGACAGATTAATAGACCTCATGGACAATCTAGACAGCTTGATACAGTCTAACCTCTGGCGAGAAAACGGGACGGTTCTCCCACCAAAGGGAAGGCACAATTATGCGTCGAACCAATCAAAACAAATCAATTTTTCAAAGCCCTCCTCCTCAAAAACTTTCACTAGACAAAAACAAGCCTACGGCTACCGACAGATACACGTAAAGCCTTTCAGAAAGACTAACCGAAACAACTCAGGTCAAGATAGTTTTAGACAAAACAATAGGTTTATGCAGTCTGCCATAGGGTGTGCAAATTGCGGCCTTGCAAACCACAACATCGAAATGTGTTTTCAATATTCAAGAAAAAATAAAGTACGGGAAAAACCGCCTTCTTGTTATTTTTGTCAACAAGTAGGACATAAAGCAAATTCGTGCCGAGGTAGAGACAGTCTGATTAGGTCTAACGTATCTACCCTTTACTAAACCAGAAAAACAAGTAGTACCAGCTGTAAAATAGGGTTAGTTTAAAGAAATCAAAATTAATAATAATAATTTTAAAAAATGGATCCCAAAAAAGTAAAATCAGTCGCAAAAAAAATTTATTTAAATAATAAAAATAAAAATAGTATAGCATCAAATTCACAAGTAGCTCAAAGAACTCTATGGAAAACTAAGGTATACTTCAATCAAAGCAACATTTGATCCTGGTGACGAGAAAAACCGTTACACAAAAATATTTGTAACGCAAACAAAAAGTGTCGGAACATCAATAAGATGGCTTTGAGTCCGACACAGAAATTATATGAGGGACACGATAAGAAAATATTACTTTGAATAATTTCCCTTGCCATTTCTTACTTCACTGCGGGCTGCGAAACGACGGCTAATACAGTCACTATAGCAGTTAAAAGGGTATTTTATATCTCAAAGAACTGTCAGGTAGTATATACCACAATCTGGGAGCAAGGTGATAGTTTAGTCACCGGCTCTCATTTTCTATTATTTCCGGTATGGATTTACCGGAAGGCGTGGAAGTTATTCGATACTGCCGCAGCCAGAAGACTCTACCCATAGATATCTTTAATGAAAGCGCGTCGGAACATTAATGACAATTGCACTGAGTCCAACGTAGATTTTTATTAGTCTAGATCTTCTTAAGTTGTAGAGGCCACAATAAAGGAGCAGGGTGATAAATTAGGCACTAGCTCTCTCTTTTTATTCTCCCGGAGTATGGATTTACCCGAGGGAATATATATAAGCAATTTCGTAAACGCTACGAACGAAAACAGAAAATATCAGATTGTTGTAGAAAACAATTATAATATGGCACACACTCTACCGAGAGATAGTCCCCTTGGTGGATTAGAATTCTCTTGTCAGCTGATAGGCTTAGTATCTAAAAATCAAGAGTTGGTTTCCATGAAGTAAATGTCAGAAATCGAGTTTAAATCAGAAACAGATGAAGACCGCTAATATAAAACGAGCATAACATGGTTTAGTGGGTACGTCTCCCAGGTTTTCTCAAATGGATGAGGTTGCAATACAAGAGCAAGGTGATAGTGTAGTCATCACCTCACCTTTTTATATCTTCCCAGAGTGAGGATTTGCCCTAGGGTATACGATACGAAATTCTTTGGTGCTACAAACAATAAATGAAAAATATATTTCTTTTTGCGGAAAAAAGAAATCGCTCGGACTCGTGTGAATTAGATTGACTCAGGAAAACCGATTATCTTGTCAACTGGCAGGCAAAGTATCTCCAGGTCAAGAATTCGTTTCCCTGAAGGAAATTTCAAAATTAATTTTTTAAACAGAAACGAAAGAAAACGGCTAAAATAAAATAAAAAAAAAAAAACACAAATATTTCGCTTCCAAACAAAACTATTAAATATTGCGACAGAATCTAGATTGGGACACTCAAAAAAAAAGTAATTAAAAAAAAAAGAAAAAAAAAAAATACGAATTGAAATAAAAAGTAAACTTCTATCGACACCGAAAAGAAACAATCTTTTCAACTTTGACCTTATTACACGGGACAAGGCCAGTAGGAATTGAAACGTTGGGTTAAAGAAATGTTGCATTCAAATGCAATGGGATTCCGCTGGATGGACATAGTAAATTTAGTTGTTAAAACAGTGTTTCGAAGCAATCAAAGGAAGCTCAATAATTTTTACGAAAAGAGTTTCATTTCCACAATAAAGAATCGATGGAACTTTGGACAAACTTTACGGAAAAACGTACTATAACGTTTGATCTTACCACAAGCACTAGAAAATTCAAACTTGAAGTATCATCAAAAGCCCAACCTTGACTAGAGGAAAAAAAAATGTTGGAATTGGCTAAAAATACAATTCATTTGCGAACTATCCCAAAAGATCAATGAGTCACATTCAAAGAGTTGTCTGGAAAAAAAAAAATAGAAACAATCATACACATGCACAAAATGAGACAGAGCAAAGACAAAAAATAATAATAAGGAAAAAAAAATAAAACTAAAACTGAAACAAAAAACAAATCAAAGCAAAAGAAACAGAACAATGCAAAAAAAAAAGAAACAAAACAAAATCAATGAGGATAAACAAAGCCAAAAGAAAAACAAAAAAACACAAAAAACAAACAGACAAAAAAAAAATAAATAAAAAATAAAAAAAATAAATAAAAAAAAAAATAAAAAAAATAAAAAAAAAAAAAATATATATAATAATAATAATAATAATACTAATACCATGATAGATAGTTACAAAAGAAACCGATGGAACCCAATCTAAAAGTAAAAGTATAACTGGTGTGTTGTTTTCGGGGGCCACCCTACTAATGCTGCATAAACTCCCAAAAGTCCGTATCGGCCATCATATAGGATGCGCCCGATAAACGCGGATGAAACTTGCAATAAAATTATAGTTAATACGCGAACTCTAAGCTCGTCTACCGTTTTCCCCATCTCCTTGCTCTATATCACCCTTGCTCATTCTGCCTTTACCCAACTTCCATCCCGTAAAAATTTTTGCCGTACATATATCTCGGGGAAATGCCCCAGGCAACCATATGGTGCACCCTCTATGATATTTTCACCCCTTTTATTCATATAGCCATATAGCACTCCCCTTGTATTCCTTTTTCCCACTCCTACGGTAAACGAAAAATAAACCTGCCATATTTCCATAATAACCCTCCGTGACACGACTGTCACGTAGACTGTTCCCCACCCCTTCATACCATAGGATGCTTCCGATAAAAACGGATAAGGCTCCAACAGCTATACGATTCAATAGGCTACATTTTCAGCCATCCGATACTATAACCCGCCCAACCCCACTCCTTACCCTTCTGCACGCTCCTGCAATAGTGAATCGCTTTTCTTCGCGTAAACCCCCCAATAAACGAACTCCCACCACAACCACCTCCCCCCCCCCACAATTTAGGATGTCGGAAATAAAACCGGATA
Organism: Daphnia magna; assembly: GCF_020631705.1. Lineage (NCBI taxonomy): Eukaryota > Metazoa > Arthropoda > Branchiopoda > Diplostraca > Daphniidae > Daphnia > Daphnia magna. Next base: position 191,270 of record NW_025533123.1, read on the forward strand.
CAAACAGCGTATGCAAGCGTACGTTGCGGCAGTCCATTTCGCCATCTCTCACTTCTCCCTCCATCTTCCTCTTACTCACTTTCCCCCATTGCCCCCCCTCCCCGCGACAACGCCATGTTTCCCCCTGTAACTTCCCTTACCCAAACATCAACCCCTAATACTAATAATCCCATGTAAATAGGATGTTTAAGATATAGATAGATAAAAATATTCAACCACTCAGCGGCATAGCAACGTATACGGCCCCATATGCTCTGTTTACCCCATTGTTCTCCATGTATGTGTCCAACCCAACCTTATAAGTATTATGCCGACCCGCGCTACTCCTACTACTCTCCTCGACAAACGCATTCCAGATCACGACATGCGACTGCAACAAGCCAAGCAGAGTCGGACTCCTCCAATTTTCCGATGGCTCCTGCGAACCTGCCACATGCAATTCGAATATGAAAGTCGACTATCGAGTCATGACCGACAAAAAGGCAGCTTTTAACTTCCCGGGATACATCTGTGGTAGATGAAAATCAATTAAGCATATCACGATCAATTTCGTAGGACAAGTTATTTACCGTTCCGGAACGCATCGCCATGGAAACGACGGCGGTAGAGTGTGATATAATGAGACAATCGAGGCGATGCAACGAGAGCCCAATGATGAAATCAGAAAACAAATGGATATTTAACCAAGAACCGGAGGACTTCGGTTATTGGCTAAGAACCACCACTGTGGTTACAGTCAACTGTATGTTAGAAGAAGTCGTCCTTTCCCGAATTGACGAAGGAGACATGATAAACACGCCACTAGGAAAAACCAACGTATCTCATGGATCTCTATCCCATAACCATCTAACATTATTTTGGATCGACACCTACGGAAAACCAACTGATATCGTAATCCGACAATTAGAGAAAGGCGTGGGATTCTGGTACGAATCTTCAACGAACGGGACTTGGATCCTCCAAGACGACTCAAAACAGTTGGACTTTCACGTACGGTTGACGTCACGCTGCCAAACCGTGAAATGCGACAAAAAAATAGACAGTTGGACCGTGATCGGAGACAACCATTTGTTCATCATTAAATACCCATTGGGACCGTCCGCAGTTACCGTACCATCCATCATCAAGGATATTGTGACAAAAAGAAATGACCCTTTAGATATCAACATCCGACAAAACGCAAGAATCCAGTATTTAGAGGACGCCGCCATCCGTCACGAAAATGAACTTATCCGCGTCATCCAGAGCATGCAGTGTGACCAACGACGTGCTAAACACGCACAAGCCGTGTCAACTGCCCAATACAATGGATGGCTGGCAGCCGCACAGCTTGGTCTTCGGCAATGCATCAAACTGATCGCCACCGGAAACATCGTCTCTGTTACAAACGCTCACGCGCATTGGAGACGTTGTAGCAGAGATGAGATGAGGAGGATGAAAAAATAATGACAATGAAAGATGACTGGAGGGAAAGAACACTTTATTTCTGTGTAGATGTGGTGGGGGAGACAATTTTACCGACGTGGTAGAGAGAGAGAGAGACTAGGGGTACCTTTTACTTCGATACTGGATTTTACACAACTGAACAAAAAAGGGGGCAAGGGCTTCTTAACGTTAACATACATTTAAAAGGCCCTTGCCACCTACAATCCTGCCCGTGAGGGCAGCACCGTAGGTGACAGCGGGCCCACCTGTCCACAGGTACAAACAAAAAAGGGAATAAAAAAAAAAAGAACAAAACAGTTTTCAGGAAGACAAAATTACCACCCCCAAAAATGGCACGTCGACGTTCAATTTTCTTTCGGCAGGAGCCTCTTGTAGGAGCTCCGAGGGCCACAGAGGATCTGGTGATGGTCTCCCACCTTGCAGAGATTGCAGCACCGAGGATGCGGGCAATCGGCCAAGGTGGTGTGGCCAGCAACAGAGGTGGGCAAAAAACACCCGAAGCAACGATGCTGCGTGAAAAGAAGCTCCAGGCGATCTTGATTGGTGAGAGTCATAAACTCCTCACATTCCGCAATCTTCAACGTGCAGCGGTAAGATCCCGGCTTCTCCAAATGCTCGGGCAAGAAACAGCGGATGGTCGGGGTGTGACGGGGCACAACGTACTTCGGGGCGTCGGGAATTGGAACCGTTACGTGGACGTTTTCGGTTACCTCCTTTTCCCGAATGTTGCGCAGCAGGTCTCCAACAAATCCACTCAACATTTTCTCCCTTTCAGCTCGGTAGTGGACCTGGACGTTGACGAGATCTTCAGCTCCCTGAGCGATTTCTTCGTTCAGGCGAAGGACCACGCGCTGATGGGCGTAAATGACGTCCACGGCTTCCTTTCGGGCTTGAACCAAATGAAGTTGATTTTCATTTAGATTCCGCACGCACTCCTCTTCCTTTTCACGGGACTCCTTCAACTTGTTTTTGATGGAGGCGGCGGATTCGGCTGGATTTTGGGCCATAGTGAACGTCGACGGCGAGAGATGATTAGCACACACAATGATGAAGTAGCACACACCAAGTCAAGGGGTAAACTGTCGCCTGCTTTTCGTAAGGGACTAAACAGTTTCCCTAAGCGGTCAAGGGTTAAACAGTAGGCGACCTAATTTTGCCTTTGCCCTTTGACCTAAGTATAGGTGGCGTTGCCGTCGGAAATTTTACAATGCGGTTTTAGTTCCCACTTTTTACAGTGTTACATATAACTATATAAACCAGTTTTACATTTTACATTTTGACATTAGACATTTCACAATTTTACAATTTTACCATTTTTTTTTACTTTTATACAAGAATTTACTATTTACATTACATTTTGACCTAACGATCTCGATTTTTACTCAGTTGACCCAATTTTTTTCACTTTCTACGTAAACGTCCTGCTCTTTGGCCGTAGCCATAACACAGAGCTTAGTCACTGGACGAATACAAGGGTTTTTGTGGTTGCTGATTTGCACTTTTACCACTCGTACAACGTTATCAGAGTCACTGGGGAGAACCTCTATCACTTTTCCCAACGGCCACTGTCCACGTAGAGTATTCGGCTCAATGACGATTACTAGGTCTCCGACGGTAACGTTTGGCCGATTTTCCGACCATTTTCTCCTTTCCGTCAGGTGTGGAACGTATTCACGAAGCCATCTGTTCCAAAAATGTTGTATGATGGCCTGGCTTTGGAGGAATTGTTTCGATGTGACGTCCATGTTCTCAGCATCTCCCAACTTTAGCGGCACGTAGGGACGGGCTCCTCCATGAAGAAAGTGATTCGGCGTTAACGGATCGGGATCTTCTGGATCCATGCTGAGGTGGGTTAGTGGCCGAGCGTTCAAAAGGGCTGCTACTTCTGCGATCACCGTTCTTAGGACCCGATCGGTGACCAAACGATTCCCGACGCTGACCTTCATGGCTCGCTTGCACGATTGCACGAGCCTTTCCCAAACTCCACCGAAATAGGGTCCGTGAGGAGGAGAGAAATGCCACTCTATTTGTTGGCATGCCATCTTCGACTGCAACTCCTGGTGTTGTTTGACTAACTCCGTTAGAGCTTGTCGGAGTTCTTGTTCCCCAGCTACGAGATTTGTTCCGTTGTCACTGTAAACAACGTTCGGCTTTCCACGTAAACTTACGAACCGAGTGAAACATAGCATGAATTCTTCGAGACTTAGGCCGTCAGAGACTTCTAGGTGAACGGCTCTAGTTGTTAGGCACGTAAACAGGCATACCCAACGTTTCTCGTGTCTACATCCTCTTCCACCGACTCGTACCGTTAGAGGGCCGAAGTAATCGATTCCCGTATATGCGAAAGGTGGAAGATAGGGAGTAAGCCTGTGAACTGGTAACGATGCCATGAGTGGTGGAATGGGTTTCGATGATCTCCGCTTGCAAGGCCAGCAGGTGTTGACAACCGATTTGATGACGTTACGTCCAGAGATTATCCAGTAACGTGAACGTAAATCCGCCAACAATCTTTCAGATTTAATGTGAAGATTCCGTGTGTGATGATCCCATACAATCCGCTGCGTCAGGAGTTGATCGGCTGGAAGCAGGATGGGATGCTTTGTGGAATAATCAACTGGAGCCTGAAGTATACGTCCGCCTACACGTAACTGACCTGTTTCATCCAGAAAAGGCCTAAACGTGCGTAGTTTTGACTTCAGAGGCAACTCCAAGCTCTTTTTCAAGGCGTAGATTTCTTCCGCAAATGCCAGTCCTTGGGTGCGTTTAACACAAAGCGTGAGGGCCGTCATCATTTCTTCGGCCGTCAACTCCCCCACGGTTGGCTTGTAAATTCCCATCTTAGCTCTGGCGTTGGTCGCGAACCTTCTGCACCAAGCGATAACTCTTTGGATCTTGAGTAAGCTGGAATACCTTTTTACACAGTCATCAATCGGGTGATTTTCGTCTTCCGTTTTGACTACGAAGACTCGAATTACGTTAACGTCCCTTTCTTCCGGCTCTGTGATCTCTTCCCAAATATCCCACTCCGACGGATCGAGTTTCAGGAACGATGGACCCTCGTGGAATTTCACCAACTCGTCGACGTTCTTCGGGTCAATGCCACGACTACACAGGTCCGCTGGATTGTTAATTCCGGAAACGTGACGCCATTGTCTTCGATTTGTGTTCCGGAGGATTCTGCCAATCCGATTGTTCACGAAGGTTTCAAATCGGCAAGTGCGGGAATGGATCCAACGTAAGACGGTTTGAGAGTCGGTGTGGAAGGTAACTTCACGTAAATCGATTTCGAGCTCCCGACAGATTACTAGGGCGATATTTAAGCCTTCTACAGCAGCCTGCAACTCTAATCTTGGGATCGTGAGTCCTTTTACTGGTGTTACGTGTGTTTTAGCCATGACAAAGGATACGTTGATCGACTGGTCTTCGAAGATGAAACGGAAGTACGCCACAGCTCCAAATCCTTTTGTGCTTGCATCCGTAAATACATGCAGGTGCTGCTGCGTCCAACGACCACGTTGATGCCGGAAACATCTTGGTACTGTTAACAACTCCAGGTTATCCAGATGCTCGTACCAGTAGTGAAAGCGTTGGCCTAATTCTTCGGCGCCGTGGTGCGGTAAATACCACGTTCTACTTGACTCCTTCCGCAACTCTTCGGTCGTGAGGAGTCTGGCGTGATCCAGGCCGATGTACTCCTTAACAACTGCATCATACTTCTGGGCGAAGTCTACATCTCGTTGAAATCGCCTCTCCAGAGAATAAAGTCTCTTCAATGCAGTTGCCCGATTGTCTGGAAGGTTTACGTTGTCGGTTTTCCACATAAGGCCGACTTGATACCGGTTACCAACATTCTTTACTGTTGACTCGAGGATACGTTGCCCACGTAGATCTTCTTCGGAGAGAACAGGCTGCTCCATGTCTACGTCTTTCGCCTCCAGCTGCCAGAATTTCTTGACTAACTCGTTGAGGTCTTCGAGACGTTCCTCTGCTACTATGTGGGCGATGAACGGACGCCCATCTTGTGGCGGGCCCGTTTGACCACCCAGGCACCAACCAAACGGTGTTTTGAAGGCGATAGGCCCAATTGTTCCAGCCGGCGGCTTGACGGAATCTACGTGATCGTGGGCTTCTGCTACGTCAATTCCAATTAATACTCCAACGTCTTCGGGTTGTATGTTCGGGACATCAAGACCGCGTAGGTGTGTCCAGGACTCCATCTGACGAGGGTTGATTGGAGGATTTGGCGTCACCTTCAAATTGTCGACGGCGTAGGCGTGTTTAACTTCAAATCGGCTTGTTCCATCGACGGATGAGAGGGAGAAATCCACAACCGCAGCTTGGACGTTTGATGTGGCTCCATCATAAGAGACAACGTTGATACGTTTATGCTGACCAACGAGTCCCAACCTTTTTACTAAATCTCTCCTGATCAGTGTGGTGTCACTTCCGGTATCCAGGAATCCGAAAGTGTCGACCCATCTTGTGCCGACGCTAATACGAACGGGTACAATCTTGAAACGTACACGTCGCTTTACCGGTTCCTTCTGGGTTAGTGTCCCGAGGAAAGCAGTCGATGTAGACGCTGATGGAGACATTTGATCCGATAGTTTACTCCGTGGGATGAACTCGGACCCGTGAAGCAAGGGATGGTGTCTTGATCCAGTGCATCGACCCATGGTACATTTGATGTCCCTGGGACACTCCTTGCGTTCATGTTTGCCGGTTAGGCATAGTAGACACCTCCCGGACTTAAATATGACTTCAGCCCTCTTCGTGGGCGTGAAAGACATAAACAGGTTACAGCTGGCCAAGTTGTGAGCCCTGCCGTTACAAGCTAGGCACCTCCATTGGTCAGTCTTTTCGGCCGCTTTCTCCTCCGTTTTCGGTTGTTTTCCCTTGGGAGCAGCCTCCGGAGGTGACGACGCCGTTGATTTAGAGCCTTCTTCTGTCGAAACGTGTTCAATGGTCGACGTGTGAGCAGCGTTCTGTTTCTTGCCAGGCTTCTTCTCATCAAACCGTACTTTGGACGTCGACGTAGGCAAGGACTCAAATACGTTTTTACCATGTTGCTTACTCATGGATTTTACTGTTACCCAGTCGTCCAGGTCCAGAACGTTCAGCTCTGCACCCGTTCTCTTTCGTTTTTCATTCCACTTCTCTTTAAAATACGTCGTCAGCTTTGCTTCCATGGCCATCAGAGTAGTACGGCTATGAAGCTCGTGGGCATATCTTGATTGTGACAGCGTGACCACTGCTCCATGCAACCGATTTGCAAAAGTCTTGAGGCTCGCCGCATCTTGGCTCTTCAAAGGTGGAATCTGCAGCAGGTCGTCGAGGTACGTTTGATCCATGACTTCGGTGCGGCCGTAAACTGCATCGAGTCGTTCCCATACCACGGAGTACATAGCCTCATCAGCGAGGCACTCGCCGATCTCATTCCGGACCTCCTTCGACAGCAGCTCTTCCAACATGAATAGTAGGACAGGAGAACCGTTGTACTCTTGTTCGTATAAGGCTCGAAATTTAGCCTTAAACCGGGCGTAGTTCTTCGGATTTCCATCAAACGGCTGGATCGTGAAGGTCGGAGTACGTGGACGACTACAGCAGCCGCCATGAGGATGGTTGGAAGGGCCAGCGGCAGGTGGAGGTTCAGGGGTCGTGTCCGAACTCTCCGAAGACGTATCGTGCCCAGGGGGTGGGCATGGATTGCAGGTTGAAGGCATGATGGGCAAGGGTCTTCGGGTAGGATCCTGTGCAGAGGTACCGGCTGGAACGTAACGATTGGACAAGTCTCTACGGTGCATTACTGTGGCCTCAATTGACTTTAAGGACGCCCGGGCAGGGATGTCTTGTGTAGCAGCGAGTGACTGTGATCGTTTTGGAAGGCGTGTCTCTTGGTCCAGAACTTGCTCTTGTATCGTTCTCAGATGGATCTTGTTGACTTCCATCGTTGTTTTTAGACCTTCAATCTGAGCATTTAGGTCCAAGTTAACCTCTTTGATCTTCTGATCCATTTCACGTAGACTCTGACGTGAATCTTTCACCAAGTTGGTGTTAGCGGCGATTTCTGATGACGTCTTTTCCGCGCTGTCAATGAGTTTGCTCAGGTGCTCACCCATGCCTTTCAGCGCCTTGCTTAACGTTTCCGTAGCCGACGTGGTGCTCGCTTCCATCTGGATTCTTGCACGTTCCATCTTGACTTCCAGTTCCAGTATCTGTTTCTGGATGCACAGATCACGATGGCTGGGTTGACCAAGGGAAACATTTGACGCTGAATGGGTAGACCTCTTCCGTGATAGCGTGGTGCTAACTGTGACGTCAGAAGTTGTCGTACCAATAGAGCTGGCTGAGTGACGTGACGACGTGGCATACCTAATGGCGAAGTTGAGGATTTCCACGTGGTCGGTGTCGAATTGTACCTCCCATTTTTCACATGCTTGACGTTGTGGATCCGTAATATCGGGCAAGCTCCCCATATACGTGTGGTGGAGATCTTTGACGTCTTCGTAGATACGAATTAATTCGTCTCGCCATGCTGCAACTTGCAACTTCTTGAGTCTGATGGCTCCCATCTTGTGATCTGCCACTGCTTTTCTGAGCTGATTCGTTAACTTCGTGTGGGCCGCCTTTCTTCTCCCACGTTTCTGCTTGAGATCGTTTTCTGGGAGGAGGGGGCCTTCATTCTTCATTGCTTCTGGTTTCATTTCGTCTTCTATAGAGATATTGCCGCCCGACTCAATACTCTCGGCTTTTGCTACGGCTTCACTCATGACGTAGAAACGTTCAAAGACAAGGAAGTAGTCACACGTAAACGGATGTCGATGATTCACGTAGATACAGCGACGATACAGTCAGATACGTAAAGGGCGTGGTAGACCGGGTTTGGCCTTCAGGATGGCGTGGACGTGTGTCAAAGTCTTACAAAGGGGAATACCCGACAATTTTACTGAATCTAACAAGTTTTACTAGGGATATCAAGAGAAATGCACGTGTTCGTTAAATCCCGGGTTTCGGCACCATTTGTTACAAACGCTCACGCGCATTGGAGACGTTATAGCAGAGATGAGATGAGGAGGATGAAAAAATAATGACAATGAAAGATGACTGGAGGGAAAGAACACTTTATTTCTGTGTAGATGTGGTGGGGGAGACAATTTTACCGACGTGGTAGAGAGAGAGAGAGACTAGGGGTACCTTTTACTTCGATACTGGATTTTACACAACTGAACAAAAAAGGGGGCAAGGGCTTCTTAACGTTAACATAAATTTAAAAGGCCCTTGCCACCTACAATCCTGCCCGTGAGGGCAGCACCGTAGGTGACAGTCTCAGCCCTACAATGCACCCCTACAACAGTAAATTTCACGACGGATACAACCACTTGTGGACCTCAACCGCGGTTCAACAATTTCACCATTGGCCGGTCCGGTTGGGAACTCACTGCTTTTACGCCAAGCTACTGGGATGGAGGTATCGTGAATTTTAACGACAAACCTCACGCCTATCGCAATAACACGTGGCAACCGGTCGAAGCATCCGTCGTCATCCCACAGCGTGATTTGGCTGACGCTTTCCGATATCAAGACGTCAACTTCTTCGAATATCAACATCAAACCAACCCCGCTTATACGGAAGCCCTCATTAGCCCAATGGATATAATGGCCGATATCACAGCTTCCATGAACGAACATTCCCTGACTGTCCCCAATCAAATTACAGGGACATCGGCTATCGTCGTATCCGCAGCCGAGAAAGCAGGTCTCGGAACCTTTACCAATTGGTTCGAGAATTTTAAAGTCTACTCATTCATCATCCTGCTCATCGCTATTTTTCTACTGATCGCTCGTGTTTGTTACGCCCTCGGATTTTGTGGTTTGATATGGAAATGTTGCTGTAAGCCCCCACGTCCTCCCCCTACGGCGGTTTACCAGCCGAGAAGCAGCCGACCCACAGGTCCCTGAATTTTCTTTTGGATTGCGGGACGCAATCTAGTATGAAGGGGAGCGATGTAACGAAACGCCAAGCGAAGCCCCTTCTTGCCCCTTTTATTTTTGCTTAATTAAACTAAGACCTTATTTCTTAAACTCCCCTTAACTTAATACCCCACTAGTTGACCTAGTTATTAGACTTTCTAGAAAATATAACAAGCGGAGAGAACAAGTCTCGGCACGCCCGTTATAAATAGAAACTTTTATGATTTGTCCAAAGCCGCCCAAAACGGCCTTAACCTGCCGTAGCTAAAAATAGATATATTTTTGTCTGTTGGGAATTGCCCAAAACGGCCCGAAACTGCCCGGCCTATTTTTAACAATCGTCCAAATTCGCCCGATACCGCTTGAATTTGTCCGCCTATACCTCTTCGTGACGTCCAAATTCGCCCGATACCGCCCGATTTTGTCCGCCTATACCTTAACATTGTCCCGTATGTCCCCCACGGGATGATGACTAACATATAAAAAGCCACCGCAAACTCCCAAAAGGCAGTCAGATCTACTCTGCCTGTTCCGTGTGCCAACTTAGGCCTCTGCCGCTCTCCCGCCGAGCCCGCTACCGTAACTCTTGCAAGCCGCAGAATAAGTACCCCTTTAAGTAATCACTAAGTAGCTGTTTGACTCTTACTTTATTACGTCTATGCCTTGAAGTTAGTACCCATTGGTAACCTTTAAGTGTCATGAGTCTTCTTCCCTCAATTTACGAGCTTGTTTAATTATTCTACGGTTACCTGTTGCAAATCGGTTTATAATACACGGCTTTTTATTTATTTCGTGCGTGTTGTTTTATGCTTGCTAAGTATACAAGACATTGTGAGTAAAGACGCCGCATTAAATTAAACTTTTCCGTATTGGAGACAACATGACAACGTCGTGCAGTCCTTTACAGAAGTATAAAGTCATGTTTCCTTTTTTCAGATTTTGAATGTATAATTTCCGTTCACGGATTGTATTTCAATTTTCAGTGTAAAATTTGTATTACAAGTATTACAATGTTTACAGGATTTGTTTCCGTTTACGGATTGTTTACCTTATTTATACACAGACTTGCCGTGATCGAAATCAATTTTTGATCGTGATCAAACTCAAACTCAAAAAATGAGTTTGATCGCCGATCAAACTCAAAAATTTTTATCGTGATCAAACTTATTTCTTCGCTCAAAATTTCTTATTCCACGCAATCTACTGATAATTCGTGGAAATATGTTCCCATAATTTAACTCGCAATGTTTAACGTTTTTTCGTTTTACTGTAAATGTTCGTTTTATTCACCGCTAGATGGCGTATGAAAAATGAAAAATTGATCGCTGAAATGAGTTGATCGCCGATCAAACTAAAAAAAATTATCGATCGGCAAGTCTGTTTAAACACATACATAATTTAAATTTTCATTTACCACTTAAAACTACTTAATTAAAATTCATTGAATTGTTGTTTTCTCCAGCAGTTGGTTTTCTTTTGGATCATTGTCTGCTCCAATGGGATGAACAACAAACCATTCACAAACAATAACTAAATAAAAATAAACCAGATAGAACTAGGGATAGAAAAAAAAAATTAGGAAATGAAAAAATGAATAGGGTACCCACTGCTAGGAAGAAAAGGGGGAAAATCTTAATTTTATTTATGAAAACTAATTTTTTAACATGAAGAAGTTTGTTTCTCCATAAGACGCTGCAGCCGCAGCAAACCAACTTCGACACAAAAGAGATTTTCGCATTTGTGGAGAACGTGCAACGTAGGATGTTTTATTGCTCTATAGACAGTAACCCCCCCCCCCCAAAAAAAACCAAATTACCAATAAAACAAGCATGAAACAAAAATAACAGCTACAAATAGCTATTGAGAAGAGAAAGAAAAGGTACACAAGAAACACCAAAATAATTTCAGCAATTCAAATAATTCCCAACAGCATAGGGGAGAGAGAGAGAGAAAAAAGCAAAACAAATACAACGGGTCGGGTAACAGTTATAAACGCTCTTCCACCTCGGCCTCATGAATAGTCAACCAACTTTCCAATTTGACTATGCGTTGAGTCAAGGCTTTTATGGTTGCCCCGGTTTGGCGCAAACGAACGAATAGAATTGCTCCCAAACCAAAGAATAAATCGCTATAACTACTATTCATTCGAAAGGGTACCGAACTGTTTCGGGTTGCCCCGCGCCCCGTCTAGCTTTCTCTTCTTCCTCAATGATACGCAGATGTTCCCCCATGAGGGCTACGCGACCTTGAATCATCGCATGGCGCGTCAGTATCGGCTGGCTATTCTGGGTTCTTGCCCCCCCCTCCCTTTTTAGTCTAGTCTCACTAGCTTCGAGCGCGGCCACGACTACTTTAGCTTCAGTGTACACCTTCCAGACATCGCCCTTCTGAATGGATGGACTCAAGGACCATCCTGACAGCAGGACAGATTTAATTTCTTTCAGGGCGGCTTGAAGTTGCAGCGGTGGAAAAAGGGTAGCTGGTAGACGTTCCATAGCCATAGCAGCCAATCCAACGGCAAAATTATCCATCACCTTTTCGATCCATCCCACGGCGGATCCAATTTGACGGAACGCATCTCCAACTTTCGTGGTGGCAATCCATTGCCTTTCGATCTCTTTCACCACCGCGTCCATTTTGTTGTCCATTTTCCAGGCCTCTTGTTCGATTTGTGCAAAAGCCGTCTGTAGCTCGGCTACGGCATCGCCACTTGCCTTAGTTTCCCACAGCGTCTCGTTAATGAGAGAGGCATGAACTTCCAGGGCATGCACAATGGATGTTGTCTCCGTCGAAAGCTTGTTGATCCGGTCGTTCACGTGTTCAATATCTTCTTGGGTAGAGACCCCAAAAAGCCAGTTAAGAAGTCGACCTCCTCCATCCACTAGGCCACGTTTCACTCTGGACTCTTGTACACAGACGGCTGTTTTTAGTTCGTTCCAGAGTTGATGAATCTTCCGCAACTTCAACAATTCTTCTTGTGCCCGTTCTTTCACATGTTGTTGCAATTCCTGTTTAAACTGAAACTTAGGTCCGTCGTAGTGATTGGACATGGCGTTCATTCGAATGTCTAACCACTCGTATAATGATTTTATCACTTGGTCCCCTGGATCAAACGTAAAATCCGTCACCACTACCCACTCCGAGTCGGAGAAGGCTAATTCTCCTTCCGACTTGAAGATTCCCCCTTGATAGGCGATGTTTTCGCTGGCAGCTACCGGACCCGGACCTGACATTACGGCAAGTAAAAACATCAACGGAAAGGCCAATAAGAATGTTTTTCTCGGGGCCCGTATTCTTGTAGAGTGTCGAAGGCCGATGCCCTCGGTTGCGATGGCTGTAGCATGTGACGGCCCATCACGTACAGCGGGAGTGTCAGCCGGAGAGTTCCGGTTCACTCCTCTTAGTTCAGGTCCATGGACTCCCGATGCCCACATAACACAAGGCAGTCCGTCGGATGTCCGACAGATGTCGGGGTCGGATGTTGAGTACATCTTTTTTATATCCTCCGGACAGCCCGATATCGGATTTGGATGTCCTATGGATGTAATTTTTTTTGGTCTTGACCGCCTTCAACAGCGCCGTCGGACATTCTAAGGATATCCGAACGGTGTTTCATTTGGCTATAAATATGACGTGTATTGGATCTCTAATCTTGAAAAAACATTAGACTATATCAGAATTCGAACTCGGGTCTCCCGCACCACAGTCGAATATTATTCCACTGTGCCAATCTATATATATAAAAATTATTATTTTCGAACAATACAATCGAATTGTTGTAAAACACTTGAGCTTTTTCGAAAACAAATCACATACAGGATTTTTAAGAAGTTAAGATGATGCCGAACTTAGGTTAAACCAGAAGTGTATAAATTGAAATTAAACAACCCACATAACACAAGGCAGTCCATCGGATGTCCGACAGATGTCGGGGTCGGATGTTGAGTACATCTATTTCATATCCTCCGGACAGCCCGATATCCGATTTGGATGTCCTATAGATGTATTTTTTTTTGGTTTTGACCGCCCTCAACAGCGCCGTCGGACATTCTAAGGATATCCGAACGGGCTTTCATTTGGCTATAAATATGACATGTATTGTACATCTAATCTTGAAAAAACATTAGGATATACCGGGATTCGAACTCGGGTCTCCCGCATCACAGTCGAATATTATTCCACTGTTTGAAAAACCAAAATTTGAAAAAAAATGCTTTAAGCGATCTTTATTTTTTAAAGAGCCGTTTGTATTTGAGGCATCGCGGACACTTAAGTCGCGCGGCACCCACTGCCGCGGTCTCCGCAGCAGTGCCAAAGTGCGAAGGAACTCTACGACACCTGCGACTGGTCCCAACCATCAGAGGACCAGATGAACTTCCTCAATCGTGCGCCAACCCAACAAGAGCTTGAAGCTAAGCTTCGCCGGGCTACCAATACATCACCAGGGGTTGATGGCCTAGAATACTGTAAGGAACGGTCAGCCGCGTTCCTTACATCCCTTTCTCCCTTCCCACGCTTACAACCCTTTTCCCCTCTTCCACCGATAGGTCATCTACCGATGGCTCCGGCCTTCAATCTCCCTTCTACCTGGCCTTCAAACGTGTGAATTCTCCACATAGGTGTTACATTTACACACAAAATATTAATTCCCTTTGCGACACCTAACCCTAAGTGACCTTGCTCCTTCGTATAAATGTTGCCCTTTTCCCCGATTGTCAGTCAGTCTTCAGTCAGTCTTCAGTCAGTCTTCAGTCAGTCTTGAGTCAGTCTTGTGTCAGTCTCTTTTGCAGTCTTCATCAGTAAGTCTCTTTAAATCGGACTCGTCTTGTTAACTGTTATCTCGGTTTCTTTGCAAAAACTCTGTGCAACAATAAACTCATCATCATCACACACAACTATTCCCCATATTCAATATTAAAAGTAAGGAAAACTATTTTCATTCCCCGTCCTTACATTTGGTGACAGTGAACTTCGTACCCTGAACCCCCGAAAAGACTTTAACCAGTGCCACGTTAACCTAAAGTAACATTTTAGCACCATCCATCCGTTACTGAAAAATTAATTCAAAATGCAAAAAACTATCAAGATAAATACGACGATGCTTAAGAAAGTATGGAACGAAAAAATTACACGTCAATTGAAGAAATTTTGAAAAATTTTGAGAGACATTTCTACAAGTAAGTTTGAAACTCAAGTTCCTACACAAGAACCTGCTATAATCATCAGTGCCAAACAAACGCACGATAACACAAGCATAGGCACCAGCGAAGCTTTTTCCATCACCATTGAACTTCCAACAATGATAGGAGATCAATCCTCAAATGAAGCCTCTACAAAATTGGAGGAAAACGAATCTTTAACAAAATGCACTGCCTTAACGGTTGTTCAAGAAGATTTAACAGCCATCTCTTACTACCAAAACGAGGACCAAGTCTTCCCGAAGAATATCAAGATAAATAGCCTTTTTTCGTCAACTGAAAAAATTCAAACACATTGCCATCGAGAACCGAGCAATATCAAAGATACTACCTATTCACCAACAAATACTACCTTAAAGTGTTCGGCTCTTTGTTTTACTAGAACAACCGCTTCATCTGCTGTTAACTTCAGACCATCATGCATCAAAAAGCAGTTCAACAACCTCCTTTCAAACACCCTGATTAACTACATTCTACCAAAATATTGGGAGCAGTTCATGAAATTTGAAAAGTGCCTTACAGCTTTAAAAGGCCACTACAACAGCATTCAGCGATTCAGCGATCCATTATGCCACCCAAGCCCCAATGTAAAGATGAAAAATACCACTTAAATCCACCACGACGACGTCACCAACCATCTTCAACAGCCGATTCTTGACCAAGTTTTCGCCATTCTCATCGTACTTCCAAACACAATTTACTATCACCAACATGTTCATCAGCACAAGTGACTCAACAGCCACCAAGGAAAGAAGATTTATCCACGGATATTTGACCCATCACGGAAAGGAGATTCACCCACGGACTATCGATCAATGCATTTACTGTTTCAAATGACTTCGCTGACATCACAATTCTTTTTCTAATTCCCTTGACTATTTTATTTTTTACAACAACCTAAGCCTCAAAACTAACTTTAAAGGTCTAATATCAAATTTGGTTTTCATCGGCGCACAAAAAAAAAATCTTCAAAAATTATATACAATTATCCTCCGCCAGACGGAGCGCATCCCTCATTATCCTTCGACTGCCGCGAGATGATGTACTAAGAAATAGACATTTTCCCAGTCGCCATTCTCCCCTTTCTGACAGGCAAGGTGTACTAGGTTTAGACACCCCCTCTCAGCCACAAGAGCTAACGAACTGAAGAAGACGTCTGAATCCGAAGAGACCACGTCGAGTTCAACGCTCATGCATCTACGGACATTTCAGCCCTGGACCTGCCTATGTTACAGACGTTTCTGGCATTACAGATACCGGGTGGATCTCCGCATTCTTGGACCCCTCTGGATTCTCGCCGCTGCGGAAAACACGTCCCCTCTTCAAAAATTTAAAAAAAATGTTGCACCTTTGTTTTCCCGATTCAGATTTGACCTTATATCTTTTTATAGATTGCGGGACGCAATCTTTCGGCACGGGATGTTATGTAAGGAACGGTCAGCCGCGTTCCTTACATCCCTTTCTCCCTTCCCACGCTTACAACCCTTTTCCCCTCTTCCACCGATAGGTCATCTACCGATGGCTCCGGCCTTCAATTTCCCTTCTACCTGGCCTTCAAACGTGTGAATTCTCCACATAGGTGTTACATTTACACACAAAATATTAATTCCCTTTGCGACACCTAACCCTAAGTGACCTTGCTCCTTCGTATAAATGTTGCCCTTTTCCCCGATTGTCAGTCAGTCTTCAGTCAGTCTTCAGTCAGTCTTCAGTCAGTCTTGAGTCAGTCTTGTGTCAGTCTCTTTTGCAGTCTTCATCAGTAAGTCTCTTTAAATCGGACTCGTCTTGTTAACTGTTATCTCGGTCTTTGCCAAAAACTCTGTGCAACAATAAACTCATCATCATCACACACAACTATTCCCCATATTCAATATTAAAAGTAAGGAAAACTATTTTCATTCCCCGTCCTTACAATACCGTCATCTTAGAGCCATCGACCCCAACTGCATTCTGCTGGAAACAGTTTGTAAAATGGTCTGGAAGCTGGGGATTCCTAACTGTTGGAAGACACCGCGAACTGTCCCCATTTTCAAGAAGGGGGACACCAGCGACTATTCCAACTATAGACCAATATCCCTTCTTCCCACCATTTACAAACTGTTCTCGGGAGTGATCAGCCAAAGAATAACGGAAGTTGCCTCAGACCTTGGCTGGTTATCTCCCGAGCAAAAGCGTTTCCTCCCGGGGGTCCAAGGTATTCAAGAACATACACAGCTCTTACAGACGGTTGTCGAGGAAACAAAGACCAAGCGAAGGCACATGTCCATAGCATGGCTGGACATGTGCAATGCGTTTGGTTCTGTGCCTCACGCCGTTCTGAATGAGCAGTTCACATCACTTCCAATACCAGAAGACCTCCGGCGCATCCGAAATCGGATGGATTTTGCCGTTGGGAAAGAATCCATTCGCATTTTCCCGACAGCGGGTGTTCGCCAGGGTGACGCTCTTAGTTCCCCTATTTTTAACCTGGCTTCCGAGCCCCTCGTCAGGGCCGGAAAGTCCAATATTAACCCCGGATTTTTATTATTTGCCTCGCTCGTGAAAACCACGGCATATGCTGACGACATTGCCGTGGTTACAAATTCTCCTTCCGAGCTCCAAAATATTTTAAACGTTTTAACCCACACCGCTAACACCTTGGGACTGCAATTTAATGCCGGGAAGTGTGCTTGTCTGGTCTTTGACAAAGGCAAGCCGTCTGAGACCCAGTGCCGAATTGATAATCAATTGATTCGGTGCTTGGGTCCAGACGACCAAGAAACATATCTTGGTACACCGATAGGCGGAAAATTGCGGTTCCGACCACCAACTGACCTTATCCCTAACCTTGACAAGATTGCCGCCTCCAACCTTGCACCATGGCAAAAACTTGAAATTTTCCGTAGTCACCTTCTTCCCTCCCTTTCCCATCACCTCGCTTCGGGTCGGGTCCTGAAAGATTCCCTTACCCAACTGGACACTGAGTGCAGGAAGTTCCTAGGCCTTATTTGCAACTTACCCAACCACGCAACTGTCCCCTTTTTCTATGCAGATCGGCGGGTTGGGGGCCTAGGAACATGCCGCCTCACTGATGATGCTGATATCTGGACCATCGCCAGAGCTGCTCAGCTCCTCACTTGTAGAGATCCTACAGTGAGGAATGTTTGCCGAGAGCAGCTCCACGACACCATTCGGCGAAGGTTCAGAACTGAGCATCCAGGAGTGTTACCAGTTGGGGAATATCTTTCAGGATCCATGGATGGGGGGCTCTACAGACTGAGGTACGCGGAGGCAGGGTCTAACCTTTGGACTCTTGCCCGCCAAGCTGCCAAACGACTGGGAGTGCGGATTGATGTATCCGGCGACGAAAATTTAAGAATTGTCGCAGATGACGTCTCCGTAAGCCCAGTTAAGGCAGTCCGCGGACTTCGGAAAGTAGCACGGCAGCGCTATACCAGGAACCTGCTCACCGACAAGAGCCACCAGGGAGTTGTAGCCCATTGCCTCTCCCTGGAAGGAACATCGAAAGACATGGCTCGCCTGGTATCCTGCCGTACGCCCCTCTCCTTTCGCGACTGGAGATACCTTCACAGAGCCCGGCTCGACATCCTTCCTCTTCGTAGGCACTCGTGGTTTTGCTCTCAGGAGCAGGATACGAGTTGTCGACGATGTGGGAAGGAAAACGAGACTGGGTATCACGTTCTTAATCACTGTGAAGAAGGTCTCCAGTTAGCCACCAAGAGGCACAACACCGTCCAAGATCTCCTGGAAACGCTGCTTGTCAAGCAAGGCCACGATGTCACTGTTAACAAAGCCATCCCCGGGCAACGCCTAAGACCAGATGTTGAATTAACATTATCTGGTTCCCGGGTGATGGTTGACGTCGTGGTCTGCTATGACCAACCAGGGAGCATGGAGAATGCCTACCAGCGAAAGATTGCTAAATATTCTTCCCTTGGTAGGATTCTCCTCCTGGTTATCGGGTCCCTTGGATCATGGAACCCCAGGAATGAAGAAATTCGCTCGATACTTGGTATCGATGGACGGTCCTGGGGTGCATTTCGATTCAAGGCCCGATTAGCAGCAATCCAGGGATCAATGGAAATGGGGTGTGCCCACTTCCACTACGGTGCAACAAACCCCGAAGACGAGGAAAACCCCCAAGTCCCGTAGATTCCCCCCTCCCAGTAGAATAGTTTTTTTTTAGTCAATTTTATTTAATTGTATTTTGTTTTAAATATATTTTTTTACTTCTCCCTTATTTTAATACATTTTAAAATTAACCCTTTTAATACAAGTTTCTTCCCTTTTGGAAAATACCCTAAAAGCCTAACCCCACATAACACAAGGCAGTCCGTCGGATGTCCGACAGATGTCGGGGTCGGATGTTGAGTACATCTTTTTGATATCCTCCGGACAGCCCGATATCCGATTTGGATGTCCTACGGATGTATTTTTTTTTTGTTTTGACCGCCCTAAACAGCGCCGTCAGACATTCTAATGATATCCGAACGGGCTTTCATTTGGCTATAAATATGACATGTATTGGACATCTATTCATGAAAAAACATTAGGCTATACCAGGATTCGAACTCGGGTCTCCCGCATTACAGTCGAATCTTATTCCACTGTGCCAATCTACAGATATATTATTTATCATTTTCGAACAATACAATCGAATTGTTGTAAAACACTTGAGCTTTTTCGATAACAAATCACATACAGGATTTTTAAGAAGTCAAGATGATGTCGAACTTAGGTTAAACCAGAGGTGTATAAATTGAAATTAAACAATTTATGCTAAATATTTTTTGAATTTTAAACTTCAGCATGATTTATTAAGTTTAAAGTAGTTTTTTATTATTTGAAATTATAATCCTATCATAAGTATACTTGCTTTTAATATTATTAAATGCCGAATAATATTTATTTTCTGCGAGTTAATTTTCAATGGCTTGGTTCCCGTAAGCTAAACGGAAAGCTTGTGCAAACAAACTCACGACTTTCATATATTTTATTCATTTTTTGTAATAAATTTTAAAATAAACCATCCGGCAAATAGATCATTACTCCTTTATTTTTTCAATTTTTCATTTTAAATGCTGGACTTCAAATAAAAATACGATCAAGGGAAAAATTTTAACACGGTTAAGTTTTCCCCCTCTCAAGAAATTTTGACAATTAATAATGAAACTTAGTGATCGGCCCCAATTAGTTCTAATCAAGTTAACCGCCCCGCACCGATAAAGTGCCTTCGGGGTTGAAATGAGGTGCCACTTTTTCAACCGGGGCGGTGCGGGGAAAAATTTGAGGTTAACCCGTTGCCCCGAAGCAATAAAAAAAAAATGCCGTTCTTTCGGTTTCAGAGTAAAAATCGGGGCAAGCGGGTAGAACGAGCTATTATCGGGGTTGTTATCGGATAGATCGGGTCAATCGATAATGTTTTTTGCATTGATGAATCGATTGATTGCAATCCAATTGATTGCAAACCCCAATTGAATTCGGGGAGAAGAATTTTCCACCCTGAGCCAAGCCTCCTTGGCCCGAAATGAGAAACCCGATTTGCAAAAAAGCGCCCCGATTGGCTCGAGGCCGATCCTTAAATGAAACAATTGAAAATCTTTTTGGCTGTTGGAAGGGGGTCCGTAGAATATAATTTTCGCACATCCATTGCACTTCCAAGGTGACTAGCCGACGGACATCCCTGGAACTACCCATTGAGTACATAGATATCTAACGGATGTTCGGCCATGATTCGGACATCCGACGGCAGAAATGTGCTATATGGGACCACTGTGCCAATCTATAGATATTTTATATATCATTTTCGAACAATACAATCGAATTGTTGTAAATCACATACAGGATTTTTAAGAAGTCAAGATGATTTTGAACTTAGGTTAAACCAGAGGTGTATAAATTAAAATTAAACAATTTATGCTAAATATTTTTTGAATTTTTAATTTCAGCATGATTTATTAAGTTTAAAGTAGTTTTTTATTATTTGAAATTATAATCCTATCATAAGTATACTTGCTATGAATATTATTAGATGCCGAATAATATATATTTTCTGTGAGTTAATTTCCAATGGCTTGGTTCCCGTAAGCTAAACGGAAAGCTTGTGCAAACAAACTCACGACTTACATATATTTTATTCATTTTTTTTAATAAATTTAAAAATAAACCATTCGGCAAATAGATAATTACTGCTTTATTTTTTCAATTTATCGTTTTAAATGCTGGACTTAAAATAAAAATACGTTCAAGGGAAAAATTTGAACACGGTTAAGTTTTCCCCTTTTGAAAACAAAGAAATTTTGACAATTAATAATGAAACTTAGTGATCGGCCCCAATTAGTTCTAATCGAGTAAACCACCCCGCACCGATAAAGTGCATTCGGGGTTGAATTGAGGTGCCACTTTTGCAACCGGGGCGGTGCGGGGAAAAATTTTAGGTTAACCGGTTGCCCCGAAGCAATAAAAAAAACTGCCGTTCTTTCGGTTTCAGAGTAAAAATCGGGGCAAGCGGGTAGAACGAGCTATTATCGGGGTTGTTATCGGATAGATCGGGTGAAACAGTCAATCGATAATGTTTTTTGCATTGATGAATCGATTGATTGCAATCCAATTGATTGTAAACCCCAATTGAATTCGGGGAGAAGAATTTTACACCCTGAGCCACGCCTCGATGGCACGAAATGAGAAACCCGATTTGCAAAAAAGCGCCCCGATTGGCTCGAGGCCTATCTTTAAATGAAACAATTGAAAATCTTCTTGGCTGTTGGAAGGAGGTCCGTAGAATATAATTTTCGCACATCCATTGCACTTCTAAGGTGATTAGCCGACGGACATCCCTGGAAATACCCATTGAGTACATAGATATCTAACGGATGTTCGGCCATGATTCGGACATCCGACGCAGAAATGTGCTATATGGGTGAGCTCCCAACGGCAGCTTCTCGTTCCGGCGTCAGAATGCTTACGCAATCGACGAACGGTTTCATACGTTCCACATGAACGATCTCTGTTTTAACCGTTCGGCCCAGCCGCAGCTCGTAGCTACTAGGGGTGGTATGTCGTACGACCGTGTACGGTCCCAGCCAACGATGTAAAAGCTTCTCAGATTTTCCTACCTTTCTGATAGGCTTGTAGATGAGTACCTCTTCTCCTGGCAGATATGTCGTCGCCTCCCTCCGGCCCTCGTCGTAAACTTTTTTCTGCTTCCACTGCAGAGCAGCAGCGCGAGCCTGTACTTCCAATCGGGTCTGTTGAAGACGTTCCACCGCCCACTCGGACGGATCCCGGTCAGGTGGAGGTACCAAATTCAAATCCACATTCAGAGCGCCATCGATGGGGAGAACAGCTTCTCTTCCGTACACCAGATAGAATGGAGTTCGTCTCATGCTTTCATGTCGGCTGGTGTTGTAAGCAAACGTTACGAAAGGTAACGACTCGTCCCAATCCTTATGGTCGGAGCTGACATACATGGGCAGAATGTCAGCTAGGGTATGGTTCAACCTTTCCACCAAACCATTGGTCTGGGGACGGTAAGCCGTTGTCGTACGATGGTTCGTCTCCAGGGCCTGCAACACCTTTTGAGTTACCTCAGCAGTGAAGCAACGCCTCTGGTCGTTCGTCAGCTGGCGTGGAGCTCCATGTCTTAACAGCACACATTTCACCAAAAAATCTGCAACCTCCGACGCATCTGCTGAAGGTAGAGCTTGAGTCTCCGCCCACTTGGTGACGTAATCCACGGCTACAACAATACTTTTATTCTCACTCTTGGACAGCGGAAAAGGTCCCAGAATATCCATCCCCAGTCTCTCAAATGGACGTTAACTCCTTTGAATTTCCATAAACCCCGCTGGTCACTGGTAGATTGGTTTTCGGGTTGGTTCACTCCCGAAACGCCCGCACAAAATCACGCACGTCCTCGGCCAAGGCCCACCAGTAGTATCTACCCCTCATTTTATCAAGAGTACGAGTGACACCTAGGTGGCCGCCAGTAATGTCATGATGGCAAGAGCGCATTATCGCGTTCTTAAAGGATTGAGGCACACATAGCCTTAGTAGGAGTCCGTCATCAACGACCTTGGTCTGGAACAGCAGACCGTCCTTAAGGCGATACTGGGTGTATTTGTATTTCCTTCCTTTCTCCAGCCCCGCGAAGACTTGGTCCCACTCCACTTTCTGCGCTTGCTGAAACTCACTCTTACTTTCAGTGTCCACACTGAAGGCAGCTAGAGTCCAATGCAGCTGTTCGTCGAACTCCTGCGGTGCGTCGACCGGATAGCGGGAAAACACATCTACATGCGTATGTAGCCTTTTATTACGGTGTATGATCCGTAGCAGAAATTCCAGAAGCTGTAGGTTCCAGCGAGCTAGACGTCTGGCTAGATCCTTCTTGATTAGTAGCCAACACAGAGCGTGGTGATCGGTCACCACCAAAGTATCCATTCCCCATATGTAACTCCGAAATTTCTTGACGGCCTAAACTAAAGTGAGACACTCTTTCTCCGTGATCGAGTAATTCGACTCACTTGGAGACAAGAGGCGACTCGCGTAGGCTAGGGGCCTCTCGATGTTGTTGTTTACGTGTTGTAGTAACACCGCTCCCAAACCGTAATCGAAGGCGTCAGGGTGTATCTCGAAAGGCCTTGTAAAATCGGGATAGGCCAAAGTGGCCGCAGTCATTCGAGCCTGCTTCATCAGCCTAAAGCTGACTTCTTGCGACTCTTCCCACACGAAGCAACCACCCTTTTTAAACATATCCGTCAGGGGTTTGGCTGTGTGTGCAAACTGAGGAATGAACCGGCGATAATAGGAGCATAGCCCCACAAAACTACGTACGCACTTCAACTGTTCACTCGGCTTACATAGGGTCGACGGAGAAGGAAAGTTTGCGACCGCATAAATATTTTCTGGATCAGGCCTAACTCCATCCCCACTAATGACGTGGCCCAAAGCCTTGACTTCGCTGGCCCCAAACTGACACTTCACCAGCTTAATTTTCAACCCAGCCTTCCGCAGGGCGGTCAACACTTGTCGCACTCGCACCAAGTGTTCCTCCGCATCAGCCGCGTAGATGATGATGTCGTCCAGGTAAACGAGGCAAATCGTCCATCTCAGATCGGTTAAAATCAAATCCATCATGCGTTGGAACGTCCCCGGTAAGAAGGCCAACCCGAAGGGCATAACCAGAAACTGATAAAGCCCGTCGGGGGTGACCAAACGCCGTCTTGACCTTATCCTCTTCGTTTAGTGGTACTTGCCAGTACCCACTCTCCAGATCCAACGTCGAGAAGATCCTAGCGTTCCCCATCCAAGACAACGTCTCTCCGATCCTCGGCAACGGGTAAACATCCTTTACTGAAGATATGGCGTTGAGGCGGCGATAGTCGACACAAAAACGCCAACTTCCATCCTTTTTCTTCACTAAGACCACAGGTGATGCCCACGGGCTTGTTGAACGTTCGATTACAGTTCGGCTCAGCATTTCGTCCACTTGTTTCCGCACAATAGCCCTCTCTTTCCAAGCACTCTTGTAGGGAGACTGATGTACCGGTGGGGCTGTACCAGTATCTATAAGATGCTCTGCAATCCTGCACACCCCCAGTTCTCCCTCCTTCAAAGCAAAACTAGTGTAAAATTCCTCGAGTAGCTCAACCATCTTCTCCACATTAGCAGGAGGAAGCGTCGATGCTACTTGAGCCCGAAAAGCTTGACGAGGAATAGAGGCCCCTCTCGGCGTAGAATCTGAGCCTCTTATTGACTCAGCTGAGTCCTCCCAAACATCGTCGCCCAGCCAATCTGGCATTCCTCCTTCATCCACTGCGACAATGGAGGGTTCCACAGCCTCCATCTGCCCCAAAACGGTTCCCTCCCTTAGATAGGCGCGCCGATTGGTTAAGTTAACCATCAACACTAGTCCTAACGGTTGATCCGAAGACACCAGCACTTTACCCGCCGTCACCCCCTTGGCTCGAGCAAGATGTTCCGAGGGTTCAATCATCCACGTTGCCTCATTGAGAGTCGTGGCTTCTATCTCCACCGGAACAATGGCTCCGGGCGGAAGCATTCTACCCGTCTTCGTGGCCAATCTAGGTGCTTTCACGGCCTCTAGTTCTTCGATTACGTTAAAGGGTAACTCTCCGAGCAATAATTCAGTGCCATTCGGGACGTAATTTATTTGGAGCCGCTTGAACTGGCTCAAAAAATCGTTGCGCAGCAGTAACTCGATCCCTGTCATTTCCAATAGAATTACTTCTCCACTGGCCTTCATTCCTCTATGCTCGATTTCTAGCTCCAGTGCTCCTAGCGGGGGAGCTCTCTGGCCGTTTACCTTGACTACATACGATCCGTCCCATCCCATACGACGAGCTCCTAGTTTCTCTTGCAAGCTCGGAGACGCCACCAACACCACCACTCCGGTGCCAATCACGGCCTTGATCCTTATTCCCCGGAACACTACCTCTTCGGTTATCAGGCGGGAAGAGTGAATAAGCAGTACGGCCGCCTCTCCTGAGTCGTTTTCGTCGACCGACACCATGCCCACGGTGTTCCGGTCATTTTCTTTGGAGTCCCGTCGCCTAGCCTGCCAGGCCTTTCGATCTTCCTTACACCTATCGTTTCTCCATCTGTTGTCTCCCTCGTCTCGACGATCATTCCGCTGACCACCCTTCACCCTTCCCATCTTCTTTCGGGGCCGCACTTTTCTGGTCTTGGCCCTTCGGCCCTTTTCCGCCCTAGAGAAACAAGCGATGTGCCCCACTTTGGCACAATTATGACAGATAGGCTTTCCGTCAGAAGTCCGAGATGCGAACGACACATTATTTTGAGTTCGCCCCGAGTTTCCCCGTCCACCCTCTGGCTTGGGAGATTTTGACGAGCGTTTTAACTCGGCGATTTCAGCTTTCAATTCCAGCACCAGGTCTCTCAATTCGATCCCAGCTTCCTCCTTTGGAGGAGGTAACCCCTTCATTGGTCCAACACGCTCACGGCCCATTCGGGTCGAATAGCCAACTCCGACGCTTCTGTGTGCAGCTGCACCACAGTCAATAATTCCGCTGTAGTTCTTGGGCTAGTCACCCAGATCTTCTCGACAAGGGTAGGCTTCAAACCACGAAACAGATAGACCAATTTTGCCCCTTCCAACATCCCTAGGTCTACCCTCCGACACAAATCGATGACGCCGTAGAAGTATTCCACCCCTGATTCGTCTATCCCTTGCTTTCGCTGTCGTAACTATGCCTCTTGATAGCGGCCATTATGTTGCGGCTGGAAGGCTCTAAGAAATCTCGTTGGTAGTCCGTCCGTACCAGGCACAGCCACCACCCCCGACGCTGCCGCCACTGCCGGTGTATCCCTCCAAACCGCCGGCGCTCCCGAGCATAGAAACCATTTCCTAGCCGACCCATCCAGTTGCATCCCCAAATTCTCGGCTATTTCAGCTGGTCCCCAGCGGTTATAGAGAGCCGTACTCTCATAACGCTCTAGCCAATCCACTGCATCTTCATCCTTCCTCCCGTAGAAGATCGGAGGAGCCCGGTACTTCAATTGGGGGGCAGGTGGTCGTTGGGCCATGACTACTGGTAGCGCGGCCCGAGAAACCGCTGAACTGCTTGACGACTCACTCGCAAGCTCCTCCTCGTCTACCGAATCTGCAAGTGATGACTCTCCCGAGGATATGGGTCGGCTTCTCCAACCGTGCCAATCCGAGCCCTCCTGACTGGTGCTGTCTTCCACCTCGGGAGTCGCCCTGAGCCCCACCGCGTCCTCTCATAGGTCGCCGGAATCCCATTGAAGTGACTCCGTGTAGTAGGCCCCTTCTATTCCCGCTTCCACCAAGTTAAGCCTACTCTCGGCCCTACTACCTGGCAGGGGTGGATAGGTAGCGGATCGCTCTCTTGCGCCCACCCCTTCTCCCTAGTCGTCTGGATCCACAACCGTCCGTTCCCCTAGACCACTGTCTCTCGGCCTCCACTGAAGCAAGAACTTCCTATAATTGCACCCCCGATTCACCCACTCTCCAGAACTCCCGACCAGATTCCCTGATTCAGCTCCGAAGCTCGGGGCGGGGTGACTAATCGCTAGAGAGGTTTGCGTCCCAGTACTAACACAAACTTTGGTCGTAACTTCCAGTTGAGCTTCCGTTACGTTAGCCCCCCTACGATCTCTTACTTCGCCCTCGGGCGACGCTTCAATCCCTCTTAACCGTTTACTTTGCCCCAGTGGACCAGTACTCATCTACACCCCAACATTCAGGATCGATGAACCTGTTGGAGAAGATACAATCTCGAACAGTCGGAAGAGGCTTCACACCTCGCACATTGACATGTACCCCGTATTATCTTGTTATGTCTATAAGAAACCTGTCAATCTCTCTGGAACTCTCTCTGTGTTAAATAAAGTGAAAGTAAGCAGGTGTACGTATTTGATAAAGTCAATTATTCCAATAGAACCCCCCGGTAGACCTATTTTAACCCGCAAAAAAAAGACAAGATCCGCTCTCTTACTTGAGTTGTGGACGTTCAAACGAATAAGAAGCTCGGTCAGGCCTGTGGTCCTATACCTAAGCAATTTAAGATACTGTCGCGGGTGAAAAGGGAGATTGGTTATCTCTTCACAGAGATGAGTCATCCGCTCCTTGGACAACGCTGCGATCGTGGTGCAGAAATTATCGGGAGAAGTCCGCTCTAAGAAAGATACGCAGATATGCAGTCCGGAAGGGGAGTAATTCGCGCGACGGTATAAAATGCTGCCCCGAATCTGCGTTAGAGGAGTCTCCATCGGGTGAGCTACCGGAGCTGGGCTCCGTAAGAGGAGTTCCCTGGTTTCCCAAGAAGTCTTCAGACGCTTCTCCAACTTTTGGTAATGGTTATCTCTTTTGTTTGAGTTAAACCATTGTTTAGAATTTAAGTCATCACTTGTTGTATTCGTTTGTTCTTGTTCTAATACAACTCATGTGACAATACCAATACCCGCTGGTCACACCTTCCAAGGACCTCTCAACAGCACCTGCCTCCTAGTTTCTTACTCTCTCACTTCGTCCCCTAACAACTCAGAATCAAGCCCAATGATCTTACCTTATTTTACCAGGAAGGTCTACCCTGCATCTCCACCATGTAACGAGTTATCGCCGATGGGTTCGGTGTATTTCTCAATCTCTTCAACACTCAAGCAATGCACAAAGGAAACATAACTGTTCTATAGAACTACTGGCCCCGAAGGTCTACACTACAGTCCTATTTATAGTCGTTTAGGCGTGGGAAGGAATCAGTCGGCAAATCCGATGTATCAGCAATCGGATGACGCTCGATTGACACTTCCGTCGGTCGTTTGTCTATCCGTTACAGCTATAACGGATGGCGAGAGTTCTCTTACGAATGATGCGTGAACGCTACAATATTTCTAGAGTTCTAGTCCATGCGGTTCTTTTACACTAAAACTCATTGGTTTTGTTAAGTTTTGAAATGTAAAAAAAAATTGGTATTTTGCGTATCCCGTTATGGAAATTTTTTTGTGTTTTTCTCAAATTTGTATACTAGATTAACATAAATGTTGCTCATGTTATGGTATTTTATAGAGAATTTTCTTGGCTATCTTTTTAATAAGTGGAATTATTTTTGAGTAAATAATAACTCGTCTATTAATCTAAAAGCTAGCATAATGGTGGGCAAATTCACGTAAATATACAGTGGGTACCGAAAGTATCCGTACGGCTGAGAGGATCAGTAGGGAAAACGCGTTTTTCAAAACGCTCCCATAAATAGAATTCTCGGTGGAATTCAATAACAAAATTTCGTAAGGTTAATATTAGGGTGGGGTTTCATGTAATTTTTTTTTTGAATTTTTCAACAACGCGATATGTGGTTTGTATCGCGTTCCAAAAGTATCCGTACGGCCGAGAGGCCTAGTAGGGAATGGGCTTACTTTGGAAGCCTGTTATTCGGTAACTACCTAATATTATAGGGTGGGAAAGTTCTTAAAAAAAAGAGCTGCATTAGCTCTATATGTGATTATCGGAACATATTTTTTGAGTTTCATTTATAGTAATGAAATTCAATATGAAAACACGGATTATAATTTTTCCGTTTTTTCTCCGATTCCCCTTCACCAGTGTCGGGTGAAGGAGAATCCTATTTAGGGGAGCGTTTTGAAAAACGCGTTTTCCCTACTGATCTTCTCAGCCGTACGGATACTTTCGGTACCCACTGTACTTTGGGCCTTATGTTCGGCTACTTGGGTTTGTAGGAAATCATTCATTTTACATACGTTTTTGTCGATTATTTAATTTGTTTTTTGTGTTCGTCTCCTGCCTTCGTTTATGTTTGGTTATTCTGTTTCTGTTTTTTGCAAGTGGGTTTTTTTTTCTCTTGGTTGACCGACTGATTAGTCACGTCAGTTTTGGATATTTTCCTTTTGGTTGCTTTTGCTGGCGTCTGGACCTGCATGTCGGATACGCACTCCAAAATTAAAGAACCTTTTTTTGGTTTGAACCGCACTACAACCTACATAGCCGTAGCCAACAAACCGATCCAGAACCGGTTAGACCCCGTATAGTTCGTCCCGTACGCCGCTTTGAAGGCCGCTGTTGCAATACAACTAAGCGCACCAGTGGTTCGGCCCTCCACAGTAGCGGTGAATGCTCTACCACATTTTTCAGGTAGTGCAGACGAGGACGCACAGGGGTTTGTCGACCAAGTAAATAGAGTAGCAGGATGGGAGGGGTGGACAGCCGACAACTGTCTTTTGGTTGCCGTAACACGTCTTGTAGGTACGAAGTCTCAATGGCACGCGCAACCCGGGCAGAACTATGGTACATGGCCACTTTGGTCGGTGGCCCTTGTCACAAACTTTTCCCACACCTTGTCGTTTTTGGAGTGGAGCTTAATGGTGGAAGCAAGAGTGCAGAAACCGGGGGAATATGGTTTGGAGTACGTTTTGGACAAGCGTAGATTATGTCTGCGCTCTCCTGTACCTTTGCCAGAGGTAGACATCATTAAGGCGTTGCTTAGGGGACTAGCCAATCCAATTTACATCGCGGCGCTTACGGCTCAGTTACCTGTCAATTTTACTGACTTCGTAACTTGTCTACGGGACTTGGAACAGCTTGGCTTATCGAGTGTTCAAATGGGTGTTCCTGTCCCGCCTGTAACATACACTGCACCCTTTACCGGCACGGCATGTCCTGCGCCACCTGTTGTCGCCCCACCTGCCCCAAATTTCGCGGCTCTTTTTCAAAATCTTGGTGACCGATTGGTCAATTAGATTTCAACGTCAATGTCACGGCTGGCGGTTAACCCGATAGCCGGTGGTTCACGCGCTGGGGGCCCGATGCCCCAGAGAGGCCCACCACAGAGACTTTGTTATGTCTGCAATAGCAATGGACATATTGCCCGGGACTGCCCAGCAATAAGCGACGCGTCTGCCCGCCAACGGCAATGGCGCCCTTAAGAGGCTTTGTTTTTTTTAACCGACCTGCCTTACCCCTTATCAAAGTCTGGAACAAAAAAGTAGGCGAAGTTATAGCCCTCGTCGACTCTGGTGCAAGTGTTAGCGCAGTCCGACTGAGTGTCGTGCGCAAGTTTTTAAATCCAAACTGCAAGGCGAACAAAGCTAAACTCAGGGGCGTCGACAACAAACCGGTGCGTGTCGAGGGGTCTTTGCCACTCAACGTTAAATGGGGGGGGGGGGGTAAACTTGTAAAAATTAATCGTGTAACTGTCTTGAGGACTGCACCATTTGCCTTAATTTTGGGGGTTGATTGGATCGTTAAAATTAATACAAGTATAGTGGTTAAGGGTGGGAGGATTGAACTAGTTGGAGAAGGGAGTAAAATTTTGAATGGCGAAGGAAATAAAATTTTGAATGGGGAAGGGAGGGAAATTTTCAATGGAGAATGGAGTATAAAATCGTGGAAATTAAGGAAGAGGAAATCTTAGGGGAACGGGGGAGGGAGAAGGTACGATTTGCGAAGGACGTTTATATAATTAGTGAAGGAACGGAAGAAGAAAAGGTTTGCGTGTGTGACGAAGAGCAAAAATGGGATGCGGTTGACTTAGTTGTAGGGGGAGTAGAAGGAAATGAAGAATTAATCATCGGGAATGATATTTGCGAGTATCTCGCCGAACAGTCGCCGTCAAAGCGCCGTTGGTGGATTCCTGTGAAGGTGGACGGACCCCAAACCATCCCGCCTAATTCCCTCATGTTTGTGAATGGGAGATTGCCAATGGTATTTCGGGAAGGGGATTTGTTAAATTTAATTCTTGTTCGAAACCAGGGAAAGAATGGGTAATACCGTCGAGCATTGTAGATATTAGGGAAAGCATTGTAAAGATTGCTATTGTAAATTACGCCTCGGTAGAGTTGAAGTTGAAGTGGCGCCATTTTTTTTGTGTTGTTGAAGCAGACAAAGACGTGGAATTGTCTGGCGTGTCAGAAAGTAACGAAATTCCAGAAGTTGGTGCAACCTTGATCTCAGAAGATCATTTCTCCAAGTTAGCTCCACAAATCAGAATGGGGGAGAAACTCAGTCCTTTGGAGCGCGCTAAAATAGTCGAGTTGCTTGAGCGTCAACATAAGTGTTTTCCGGCGTAAAAAAGAGCCATCGGACACACGACAGATGTCGTGCACCACATCGACACGGGGGATGCTCGCCCCATCAAATCTGTGCCATACCGGTTGTCTGCTTTTGAACGCCAAATTATTGCCGACAAGGTAGAAGAAATGTTTGAAGACGGGATTATTGAAGAATCTTATAGTCCATGGAGTTCGCCCGTGGTTTTGGTGAGGAAGGCGAAATCGGGAGAATATCGATTTTGTGTCGAATTTCGTCGCTTGAATGCAGTAACAAAACGTTATGTATATCCATTGCCACGGATCGACGACGTTTTAGATCGATTAGCAGGCGCCCAGTTTTTTCATGTCTTGATTTGGCCAGTGGATATCGGCAGGTGCCAGTAGCGGTAGAAGATCGAGAGAAAACAGACTTCATCACCCCAGACGGCCATTATCAATTTTCTCGTCTACCGTTCGGTTTGAACTGTGCCCCAGCGGCGTTCCAGCGTTTAATGGACAAGGTTTTGGCTGGCCTGAAATGGCATATGTGTCTTGTCTATCTAGACGACGTTCTTGTTTTTGGTAAGACGTTTGAAAAGCACTTGGCACGTCTAGAGCTGGTTCTAACAGCCCTAGAACAAGCAAATTTGACTCTGAACGTCGATAAATGTGTTTTTGGCTCAACCATGGTGTCTCATTTGGGACACGTAATTGATGCGGAAGGTATTCGCCCAGAGAGTGAAAAGGTTCGAGCCCTAACGACAATGCCGGTAACTAATCTGAAGTCCTTACGCGGGTTTTTAGGCCTCGCTTCGTATTATCGACGTTTCATACTGTAATACATCCCTTGTGGGGTAAAGTATTACAAAGAATGAAATGTCGTTTGGAATTGGAATTTAAGTGAACTCAGAGGCGAATTACCCACAATGATAAACGTGTATTTTACTTGACTAAGGCCATAAGAATTGCACGGGAAAGGACATACAATGTGACAAGGAAAGGAATAACGAGCCAAACCATAATGACAAACAGAATAAGGGCAATTTGGAAGCTTACCGATGTAGCGCGAGCGTTACGAGAGCGCGCGTTGGTAAAACGATACGAAACGGCTTGTGGTAGCGAGAGCGGGATGCGGGGGAAACAGACCGTTCAAAAGGGAGGAAAGCACGAGACAAAGTTTAAGAGTAAGGAAAGAGACAAGTGCACGAATAAACTCACAGAATTAACACTCAATAATTCGACTACTAAACGTTTCAGAACTGTGAGAAGACTCTAGCAAATTCAAGAATTTGCACTGATAAGGTTTCCGTGTCTAAACGTTGTGGAAGTTGCCGAATGACTCTGTTTGTCGGAAATGTGGGTTCATCACGAAACCTCGCATTTCGGGAGTGGTCACAGATGGATAGTTGGTTAGCAAGCTCGCTTGCAACGCGAGGGTACTCGGGTTCAAATCCCGTGGGAAGCTTGTAAAAGGGAACAAGTGTGCGTCGGCTCCAATATACGGAAGGTGGGTCCCGGTTTCAAAGTCGTGGCCTTTCCACCCCCTTCCTGTATATTGAGGCCTCGCGCTCTTCTTAGTATTCAATTCGTTGGGTATAGCTCTTGAGGTGGAGAGAGTTGGTCTTCGGAATTAACTACTGACGATGGAGATTTGTTACTTTCGGCTAGGGGATAGTCTGGCGCCAGATTCGAACCTCGTTCGAACGGCTTTTGCATTTTTTTTAAAGTAATTTTTCCGCAATGTAATTATATATTTAATTACAATTCTAATTGAACAAAAAATTATCATATTATTATATATCTTATTCCTTAGAAACATATATAATTATATGTTTTTAAAGAACCTAACCTATTTTTGAGACTACTTGAGCTAATGATTTAGCTCATGCTGATTGTTTGAATCATATCTTTTCCCTATATTACATATATTTTTTTTTCTTTTAGTCCTATTCTTCCTATCTCATAAGTTTTTTCTTTCCCCCTTTTTTTTTTGTTTAATTACTTAATCTATTTTTTTTTTCCTTTTGAGACTATTCTTATTGTTATTTTTTCTCACTTTTTTTATTTATTTAAAACACGACTGAGGCTACAGTTGTGGAGAGTGCGAATAAGCAAGGAGAAGAAGAAGAGAGAGGAAAGGGAAAAACAGAATAGAAGAGCTATAGAGGAACAATGAGACAAAACAAACAGACCAATGAGGGAACCTACATAATTCAAGAGATACATAGAACGGATATTTTGGAATTATTGGGAAGACTCCGGGTGGTTTAGCTTCCTTTTTTTTTCTCCTACCACTCCTCCAAGTCTCTTCGTTACGGGACGTCCCAGTTGGCGGCATACCAGCCGTACAGCGGTGGATGACGTCGTGATGGATCCAGATCCAGGATACGTTTTAGGGTATCCACGGCGGCACGCCAGTTGCCGTCCTGGATAAGGGAATATAGCTGGTCGGCAAAGCGGAGGGTTCGGGTTTGGAGTTCCGCCTCCCGTTGTTGCATACGTTGCACCCATGAGTAGTTACGTGAGCGACTCCCAAGGGTGTTGGGGCGCACCACCGGCGCACGTTCGTAAACGAGAGCCGGCTGCTGCTGCGGTTGTTGCTGTTGCTGCGGCTGCTGTTGTTGTTGTTGCTGTTGTTGTTGCCGTTGTTGTTGCCGCAGCGCGACGTCCCAGGCGTCAAAGGGCTGTTCTGGCCCTTGCTGCTGTGGCTGAATTGGACTCGGTGGTGGGAGCTCTTCCTCCGGGCTGCCATTCACATAAATGTAATTGATGTCCTCCATCTTTCCTTCCAGAGATGGATGTGCAAGATCGGAGGTGATACTTAAAAATGAGCGAGAATTGTTGACTGATGGAAGATTTTCGGCCTTATATATGAATTTTCTGTTATTGGACCCCATCCCGATAGCGCAGAGACTTTTGTCGATTGCGTTGCGGGCGTCTGGTTTCTTGAAGTAGTTCTGGGTTCTCAGTTGGCGTTTCTTCTTCTGGCTCGAATGGCAAACTCTCGGTTGCCTCAACTTCGGCGCGTGCGGAGTCATTTTCGTTAATTGCTTCATGTTGAACTGATTGTGTTTCGTTGTCCGATTCTTCTGTGTTAGAAATATTATCTTCCGATGAAGGACGATGAACGCTGACGACATCAGCTTGTTGTTGAGAAACATTTACATCTTCAAAATGATCAGTTGTTTGCGTGGTGTCATCTTCGTAATCGTCACTTGCCAATATTTCTTCATGATCTTGATTTTCCATGGCAATGTCAGGGTCTTGAGTTTGAGTCGCAATTGACTTGCGAAATCGGTTTTCGAAATCGGAGAGGTTCTCAATTGGGGGACAAGGTTCCGTTTTCCACAACATTGTCTCGTATAATGGTTTTAAACGATTTACGTGCGTACGTTGACATACGTAAGAACTATCAGCTATATCTACAGTACTATTATTATAAACTTTTACTACTCTATAAGGACCTTTATATTTAGATGTAAACTTCCTACTATCGCCATCCTTAACTACACGAATATCTAATAAGACTTTATCACCTACAACATATTTCTTTTCTTTTACTCGTTTGTTATATTGTTCGCGCTGGCGATTCCGAGCTTTCTCGGTTTCTTTGCGAACTCGTTGGAAGCTATAACGCAAGCGATCGTTTAAATTCCCTACATAATCAGAGGCCGATTTAAAAGTTGAAGGAGAAGCATCTAGAAATTCGTTAATAGGGATATTAGGATCTCTAACGTGCACTAAATAATAAGGGGTTTCAAGTGTCGAAGAATGCGTAGAACTACGGTATGCAAATAAAACATCATCCAACATTTCTTCCCAATTAGCATGTTGTCCATCTTTTAATTCTTTTCTTAACATAGAGGTCAATGTTAGATTAAATCTCTCGGTCTCACCATTACTAGCCGGATTGTAGGCAGTGGTGAGCCTTTGATCAACATTTAACTTTGTACAAAAAAAGCGGAACAATTTCGATGTGAAATTTCTTCCACGATCAGAGAGAATGGCTTTTGGCATTCCATGCCATACAATAATGGTTTTATATACACACTCAGCTGTGGTTTGGGCAGTTTGATCTTTCAATGCTACTGCTTCTACCCAGCGACTAAAATAATCAGTGATAACTAAGATATAACTATTTCCATTAGGAGAAACGGGAGTAATAGGGCCTAAGAAATCCATACCAATCACTTGAAAAGGGGCTTTTGCAAGTTCATGGGGATGTAATAGGGCTCTATAAGTTGATGCCGTATTAGCGGTACAAATTTCACAAGCTTGACAATATTCTAATATATCTTTCCTCATTGTAGGCCAATAATAATTGTTCTTGACCTTCAAATAAGTTTTATAAAAAGCTAAATGCCCACCCATCGGCGCATCGTGTAATTCTTTCAACACTAGATGGCGGAGGGAGTAAGGCAAGACTAACTGATGATTAATTTCATTACGTTTACTATCCTTTGAAGGCAATTCCTGCCGATAAAGCGTACCTTCAATAATTTCAAAATATTCAATTTCTTAAGCCCAATCCGGCTTGGATTGGCTAAATTTCTCGTCAAGTACTCCTTTCTCTAGATAATTTCGAATATCTATACAAAGTTCATCTTCGAGTTGTTTTTCGGAAATTAACTTGATATTATTTGGTACTGGTTGAATACTAGCAACTTTTAAACGGGATAAACAATCTGCATTCTGATGAACACGTCCAGGCCTATATTTCAATTCATAATTCGTTGCGGCTAATAATATAGCCCATCTACCTAACCTACCATTATTATCTTTCTGATTTTTAAGCCATTGCAAAGGTCGATGGTCACTAATGATTTCAAAAGGTTTATCTAATAAGTAATGGCGGAAGTATTTAATTGCATCAACTACAGCTAATGCTTCTTTCTCTGTGGTACTGTACTTCATTTCGGCTTTTGTTAATTGTCTACTAGAATAGGCTATTGGATGTTCTTGCCCATCTTGCATTTGCGATAATACCGCTCCAATTCCATACTCACACGCATCAGTAAAAAGCAAAAATTTTTCGTTAAAATTTGGATATGCGAGAACTGGGGGAGTTACTAGAGAATTGCGCAACTTCTCAAAGGCAACCTGTTCCTCAGTTCCCCACGCAAATGGTTTCCTACTTAGATCTTTATGCGTTAATCGAGTTAACGGCTTAGCAATTGAACCAAAATCTTTAATAAATCTTCTATAATATCCGGCAAGTCCAAGAAATGATCTGACTTCGTCAACAGAAGTTGGTGTTTTATAATTAACGATCTTATCAATTTTACTTGGATCGGGTTTAATACCGTCCGTTGAGATTACATGACCTAAATAATTTACTGAACGCTTAGCGAATTGACATTTATCAAGTTTTAACTTTAAATTGGCTGTTTTTAAAAGGTTAAAAATTTCTCGAATATCATTTAAATGATTTTCAAATGTATCTGAAAAGATAAAGACGTCGTCCAGATAAACTAACGCTTTACTTCCTCAGACGTCTCTCAGTACATAATTCATTAGCCTTTGGAACGTGGCAGGTGCATTGCACAAACCAAACGCCATTCTCTCGAATTCATAAAGATTATTTTCTACAACAAAAGCTGTTTTCTCGATATTTTAATCATGAACTTGAATCTGCCAATAACCGGAAGCTAAATCAAGGGTTGTAAAGAATTTCTTTCCATATCATTTGTCTAAAGTTTCATCGATGCGTGGCATGGGAAAAGAGTCTTTTTTTGTAATGCTGTTTAATTTCCTATAATCAACGCAAAATCTTATTTCTCCATTCTTTTTCTCTACAAGCACCACGGGTGAAGCCCATGGAGATTGCGAGTATCTGATGACCTTTGCATCTAGCATCTCCTGCACTTTATCTTCCAATAATTTCCTTTGATTATTAGTAACTCTATATGGGCGTTGTCGAATGGGGCCTCTTCCTTCTGTATCAATTGTATGTTTAATGAGATTGGTATTCCCTAGTTCTGAATCTTTTGAAGCAAACAAGTCGTGAAAGTCATTTAATAATTAGGAGAGTGGTGCTTGAAATTCCGGGTTGACTTCCGAAATTACAATAGGCTCTCGTGATTCTATGGGCTTAATTTCTGATGTATTTAACGCTACTTTTCCGATAATCTGCTGGGCAATTTCGATAACGCCTAACTTGGTGTTTCGTGGAATTGTGACTTGCTGTAACGAATGATTCTCGACTATAATGTTATATGCTC
Organism: Daphnia magna; assembly: GCF_020631705.1. Taxonomy (NCBI): domain Eukaryota; kingdom Metazoa; phylum Arthropoda; class Branchiopoda; order Diplostraca; family Daphniidae; genus Daphnia; species Daphnia magna. Next base: position 228,648 of record NW_025533123.1, read on the forward strand.
CATCTCCCGATACCTTTCCTATAAATTCTTCAATATAAATTCCATCTGGCAAATTCTCACATGGTGTGAAGATAAATGCCGAATTCAGAGGTACATACGGAAATGAACCCTTCAATTGGCCTACAGTTACTAGCGACGTCTGACGAGGTAACGTCGTCTTTTTTACTGCTGTAACTGCCATTTCCGGCACCCTAAAAATAGAAGAGGGGCCTTGCCCATCTCTAGCTAAGTAAATACTCTTTGTTTCTCCATCAAGCTGAAAACCATGCTTCTGGATTGCGTCCCATCCAAGGATACAATCTTCAGAAACACCGTTTGTAACGATAAATTCTTGCTGTAAAATTGTCTCCCCGTATCCAACGGGCAGAGTCACTTTTCCCAGCGTATGTAACGTATTTTCTCCTACATCATATAAATCGAAGTCAAGCTGGCTGCAGATCGCCTGACATCTAGGGGGTAATTTCTTAAATAAACGTTCATGTATAATGCTTTTAGACGTGCCTGTATCGAATAATGCTTGGAACGGGACCTGGAAAATCTTTAACGGAATTCTTGGAGTCGATTCATTCGTAATTGTTGTTAATTTTGCGACTTGTCGGGATTTTAGAGGAGGCTCTTCATCAACTGACCCGAAGTTACAGTTGATTCCTACTGGTTTTCCTAATGTTGAGGAGTACCGGGAATGTTAGGTCTATTATTGTTTCTGAACTTAGGACAATTGTTAGATCTATGCCCGATGTCACGGCAAGAATAACAAATAGGCGGCTGAGCTTGTTCTAGTGCTTGGCGTTGATAACGGCGACAATCTGCCTGAATGTGACCTCGGTAACCACAAAAATTGCAAATAACTGACGACTGTAAAGGTCGATTATTGAAATCATTCGGAGGTCTGGGGGCTGGCGGACTACTGATTCTAGAACTATTTTGGGAGTTTACAAATTGTCTATTTCCATTATTGTTATTAAAGCGCTGCGGTGGTGCTCTCACGTTACCGTCTTGCTGATTAGCCATGGGCGATTGAAACGAGACCTGTTTTCTATACTGTGTATCTGGTGGATACGAGACGTCTTTCCTATTGAGATGGAGTTTCTTTACGCTCTGCACGAGTTCACTAAGAACGTCCCTAATCTGCTCACTTTCAGTTTTCTTTTCAACAACAGGCTTGTCTTCATGGCGAACGTTAGCAACTGTCTTCATCATTATTTCTTTCTGATCTACTATCATTTGCTTAAGCTCTGTCAATTCTGCGCTATTGGTTCCATGTGTGCCATCAATAGACCGAATAAACTCCTGCCTTTCACGATCTGTTTCTAACGCTTCTAGTCTACTAGCATACGTCCGTGTTGAAGTAACTAGTTCGCCAAAATCCTTAAAGTCCTTATATTTAACTTTTGTCTGTAGTTTGGGATCTAAGCCTTCAATAAATTTCTGCATTAAAATAATTGCAAAAGACGTCTCAGAGTGAGCTACAGGATATGCACGCTTGAAAATTTCCTGAAGTCGAAGGGCATAATCAACGATTTTCTCGCCTGGCTTACGCTTAGCTTTATTAAATTTCTTAAGATATAAGTCAACATTTTCATCGCCGTGAAAATGATCGAGCAAAGCTTCTTTGACCGAATCATAATCATGCGGAAGATCTTTCAAAATGGCCTGAATTACGGAAAGCTCTGTCTGTTAATTTAGCACGAAGCATTTGGACAATTTTCTCTCCTGACCATCCTGATGGGTTTACTATAGCTTCGAAAGATTCTAGCCAAGAGTCGAAACGCGTAAGTGGAATTCCGGAAAACGAGGGAAGTAACTGCAAACGGGAAAAGGTATGCTGATTATTCTGGAAATCATCAAGATCTCTAGCTGTAGCTGCTCTACTAGGGGAAGGACATTGAGCCATGTTCTTAGGATTTGTTTCTTGCGCTCTTAAGCTCTCCTGTCTTGAATTGTGAGATTGTGTTGAAATGCTGCTCGTAGATGATCGAGATTCGCTGTAACGTCTGCGACGCTCCTGGGTGGTGTAATCAGTATGCGTGGGCGTCGGGTCGAACATCGAGGACGGGAAAAGCGAATAGGGCGGTGGTCGGCGAATCGCACCTGTCGTGGACGTCGAACGGTCCTCTCCTCTTGACGGTGTGCTGGTTGTTGGGCCGCGGGTTGCTGAGGTACGTCCTCCGCCGTATGGGATTGTAGGAACCATTGCAATCGGACCTTGATTTGGGAGAGTGTTGGTTTGATATCCTCTGCCAGCTGCACGTTGTTCGGGTTGACCGCTCCCGGGAAGTTGTCCAATTTCTCAGCAACGAGTTGATTTCCGGAACTAGCGGTTCCAGCGGAGTCAGCAGGCGTAGCTCCCGCAGGTAGAAGATTAGGTTGCGGATGTCTATCAGGAACGACTGTTGATGGGTCCGTAGCTGCACTTCCAAGTGGGAGGATAACTCTCTCACTTCGTTCGTTAGATGTAGGTAGCGTTCTTCTCGGTGCCTGATGGAAGTTCCAAAATTCTGAAATGAGGCTAAGATTGTCTCGTGTTTCTGTGGTGTCACGCCTTGCAGTTCCGTGATGCAGTGAATTTGACTCAGCAGAAATATCAGGAATTCACTCGCATGTGATGTGAAGATCGACGTCAGCACGGACGCTTGGGCTTCCGATTGGGTTGTTTTCTTCACCTGTGCGTGTAGTTTCACCTGTAGGATCGACGTCAGATGTCTCAGCAGAATCGTTGGTTCTGTCCACACCTTCGTTGGATTCGGGTCGGGTAAATAGTGGTTCGATAGACGGATGTCTTGAATCAACCAAATAAGCTGTACCCAGATCTTCGGATCGGTCGACTGAAAGTCCGCTTCTCTCTCCTTCAGGCTCTTGATCGCAAGGATAAGGTACGGAAGCTGGCTCGTTTTGGGCTGGAATATCTTCTGTTGATTGTTCTTGATTTTGTTGAATAGATGTCGTAGGCTCAGGTTCAGTTGATTTTCCATTCGGGGAGTCCCTCGTGAAAAACCCTAACACAGTTTTTGCTACTGAACTAGACTTAGGCGAAACTTTTGGAGGACACTAAGCTGGAGAAATACGCGCAGCAATTCTAGCAAAAATAGAGGGTGAACGCTTCCCTGAAACGGTACCAGAGGCAAAACTACCTCTGGGTTTCCGTCTCGAAACAGTATCAAGACGAGCTACGGCTTCGTACGCAACGTTAGATCTAAGCTTACTTAACTGAGAACTAACTCTAGATGGTTGTGTACTTACAACCGAAGAAGCGGGTTTACTAGCCGGTTCAGAAATTGGTTTGGGAGTGGTACAAGCTGGACATGTATCAGGTGCAATTTGGGGTTCAACATGCAACTTATCGAAATTAAGCAATTAGCAAATTCAAGAATTTGCACTGATAGAGTTTCCATGTCTAAACGTTGTGGAAGTTGCCGAACGACTCTGTTTGTCGGAAATGTGGGTTCATCACGAAACCTCGCATTTCGGGAGTGGTCACAGACGCTGATGGCCTGTCGCAACTCGGCACGAGCAACCAATCAAGAGATGTTTTATTAATTGATTGATTATGACGTGTAAGCAACCAATCAACTGATTGTTTATTTATTGTGCGATATGCGCATCAGTTGCAGGTGTTCATTGAGGTCAGCTAAAAGCGTGGATGACTTCATCTCCGGATTTACAAACAATTTTTCAAGGAAGTAAACAGGAAATACGTTGCAATTGTAGACGTTAACATAAGGGAAAGGCGGATATCGTAAGTGAAAAAGGGAGTAACATAAGATCATAAAATGTGGGCATGTTGAGTTTCGTTACAATACCAAACTTTGCAGCCCTTGCGCACCTTTTGCACTTACTTTTGAAGAGGAATGCTGAATGGAGATGGACCGAGCGTCAAGAAGGCGCAAAGAACAGGATCGTCGAGCGCTTGACCTCGGCTCCTGTTCTGGCTCATTTCGATGACGTTCGGGAAGTCACCATCCAGACAGACACAAGTCAAATCGGGCTCGGGGCAGTATTGTCACACGATGCTGTTGAGGGGCATCGGCCCGTCTCTTTGATTAGCCGGAAGCTGAGTGATGCAGAGACGCGCTATCACGCAAACGAGCTGGAGTGTTGGCAGTTGTTTGGGCATTAAAGAAATTCTGCACTTACATTTATGGTCGGCATTTCATTGTGAAAACGGATAGTTCTTCTGTAAAATGGATGATGGGGAAAAAGGAGTTAAAGGGCAAATTTTCCAAGTGGGTGCTTGATCTCCAAGAATTTGATTTTTCCATTGAGCATGTCAAAGGAGTAGACAATCAAGTAGCAGACGCCCTGTCTTGGAATCCGGCAGAGGCGATTGTCGAAACCAGCGATTCTCAGACAGAGGAAACTTGCTGTATATTGCCGTAAATATGCCTGAAACTGGCTTAGCATCCAATGAGATCGCCCTCTTGCAACAACAAGACGGCCAACTCCAACCAATTTTCGTCTCCTTGAGTTCCCCAATTCCAAACAATATGTCTCAACGGTTTTTTATTCGGGGTAAAATCTTCTATAAAAAAATAGTCATTCGGGTAGAAAATTTCTTTTAGTTGTTCCCTCCATCCTACGTCGTAAGGTCCTTGATTCTTGTCATGATTTCCCCTCATCTGGGCACCAGGGAGTAGAGAAAACTTTATTTAGGATTAAAAGTAGATTTTGGTGGCCACGGCTGGGTAGGAGTGTAAAAGTGTTCGTCCAATCTTGTCTTTTCTGTCAAAAACACAAACATGCTATTGGTCACGTGATTGGTAAGCTCCTCCCCATCGAGCCACCGTCATCCCCATTCCATCTCATCGGTGTCGACCATTTAGTTCCATTTAAGAGTACATCTGCAGGATATCGCCACATCATCGTCGCGATCGACTATTTGACTCAGTGGATCAAGGTACAGCCTGTTCCAGATACGTCGTCCAAATTTGCCATTGTTATTTTTGGAGCAAAATATCCTCTTCCGGCATGGAACACCTCAGCGCCTAATTTCGGATCAGGGCACGGCTTTCACCTCGAAGTTGTTTTCTGACTGGAAAAGCAGATGGAATATAGACCACGTTTTTGCGACCGCAGAGCATCCGGAAACCAATGGGCTGGTTGAACGTGTGAACAGGAATTTGACCCTTGCTTTCTGTGCCTTTGTTAATACGACCAATGATGATTGGGATTTGCATCTGTCCGCGGCAGCATTTGCCATTAATACTGCTAGACAGGCCACTACGGAAATAACTCCCTTTGAACTAGTGCATGGTCGTCTCCCAGTCCTGTTTATTGAGAATATGTTTCCCTGGCCGGATAAAGAGAAGGAGTCGCACTCGCAATTTTTGACGCGTATTGCGGATTTAAGGATGGCAGCGCGGGTGCAGATTCTTAGGAAGCAATGAAGAGCAAAAGAACGCGTCGATAGACGAAGGAGAGTGGACACCGAGCTCCTACTGGGCGATCTTGTCCTTGTTCGCCGAAAGCTCCATAAGAAGAATCTTACAAAAAAATTGTTGCCCAAGTTTATCGGACCGTTGCAAGTGGTGAAAAAGGTGTGTCTGACAACATATTTGGCGGAAGATCTGCCCGCGCGCCGGAAGAAAAATTCACATCGACGGTTTAACGCTCATGTCTGCCAGATTCGTCGGTTCTTGAGTGGGAGGAGTCGGAAGACATAACGGTAGACGAATCATTGTCATCGACATCCTCATCAAGTGACGTAAGCTAATCGGAATCGGAGAATGAGCCACCGGAAGCCCCACCAATAATTACGTCATAACCTGCTACGAGGATTGGGCGACAAACAAGACGGCCGGCGTGGATGAGGCACTACCACACATGACCGTACACGCACTTCTTTCGCTATGTATATATATATACATATTTTTTCAATTATCTAGCTGTGTTTTGCCTTGTGGTATGTGTCCCTTTTTGTTTTGTTTTGTTTTTTCTTTTTCTTTTTTTTTTGCGGGGCTCTTACGTGGGCGGTGTGCCTAAGCTACAACTAATTCAAGTACTTAATATTTTTTTTTCTTTTTTGGGTGGGGGGAGGAGGGGGTAATTTTAGAGCCAAGGGAGGGTATAGTATTCTGAAGGGATGGTAAAAGTAGGAAATTTCGAAGTTCTTTGTTTTGCTTTTCTTTTGTTTAAATCAGTTGCGTTCGTCTTGTTCCCTTTTGTGTTTGGTTTTGTTTGTTCTCTTTTTTTTTAATGGCGAACTTCGACTCAGGAAGAGCCGAATGTTACGTGTATCACCCTGTTTGCATACTGCTCGGTAGATGGCAGGTCGATCAGTGGCCGGAATTCACCTGTCTGTCAGAGATGACAGTTAGTTAGTTCTTGAATCCGGCTACCGGCAGACCTAAAGAAGAAGCTTCGCGAAAGTCGGCTACTCTTGGCGTATTGTGGATCTACCTCTGTGTTCTTAAATAAATTGTGCTCTGAAATTAACGGTTGGCATTTGTTCTTGGTTTATTCGGCTCGACGAGTGCAACAGTATACACCCAACGCACCATTTCGTAAACAAGTTTCGTTCCAAAACCCCACTTTTAATCGCGAAAAGAATTGGAATTATTCTCCCTCACGTTTTGGTAGTAACGACAACACCACTCAGCACTTTTCGAGATTTCCGAATAGACCTAGAAATTTTACTTTGTCCTTTTCAAGTCTTTGTAGTGATTCCCCATACAGGCCCTCACAACCTTTGATGACTTGCAATTTTTGTGGATATTGAGGCCACACTCAGTCTACTTGTCGCAAATTTCAACGCCAGAATCTGGAACAGGCACAACCCCCTATTTGTTATTCTTGCCGTGAAATAGGTCACATATCTAATAATTGTTCTAAGATAAGAGAACCAAATAGACCTAACATTCCAGGCCCACCTCAACGCCAGGGAAACCACTGGGGATCAACTGTAGCTTCGGGTCAGTTGATATCGAGCCTCCTTTAAAATCCCGACAAGTCGCAAAATTAACAATCATTACAAATGAATCGACTACAAGAATTCCATTAAAGATTTTCCAAATCCCTTTACAAGCATTATTTGATACAGGCACGTCTAAAAGTATTATACTTGAGAGATTCTTTGATAAGTTGCCTTTAATTTGTTTTTTAATAAGAGGTCAAGTGATCTGCAGTCAGCTTGATTTTGATTTATACGGTGTAGGGGAGAAAAAATTGCCCGTTGGATACGGAGAGTCAGTTTTAAGACAAGAATTTATTGTAACCAACGGTGTTACAGAAGACTGTACAGTGCCGGCAGAGTCATTAACTATGGTTACACGACTCTTATGGTGGAAGATTCTCTCGGAGACGGCGTCGTCTTGATGGGTCCTCTAAGGACATGCCTCCTTCAAACTCTATTCCGCCCATTCGAACCCTTCACAAGTCTGAGCGCATCTAGCGGTGATAGTCTCAAACTCTCAGTCTCAACGTAGAACATAAAATGGTGAAAGCTAAGCCATAGTCACGTAACTGTGTAGTTTCCAATTGCATTAATAGGTATTCAGGAAACGACGAAAATAGAGAGAGTTATACATTATTTGGAGTGCCAAGCAATAGTTTGAATACATGGCAAGAGCTAATGCCAAACGTAAAATTACAGAAAACGTCGAGGCTGTGCATTTTGACGATTCTGATATTGTCAAAGGGTACGATATTCTAGGTTTGTTTCATCCTTTCAGCCACTGGAGATTAAGTGCAGGTTAAAATCCTAAGTATTATCTCGGTAATTTTAATATAAAGTTAATGCATATTTATTTTTAAATAATTGGGTAGGGGAGAACGGGGTCAAACTGGACAACAAATTTCTTTCCTCTTTATTTAGATTTCTATGTTCTTTTTCTAATATTTATTTTTAGTTAATGGTGCAGCACCTTCTTGGGTAACTCCACAATTTTTTTGTAATTTTTAAGTCTTAAAATAAATGAGTTATAAGGATTTTAATGAAGCCGGTTTTTTTTTTGTTTTTATTTAAACAGCGGGGCGAAACTGGACAGGGACGGTGTGAGATTGGACACTGCCAGTTTTCCTCATAAGGAGACATAAAATAAATTTAAAAAAAATATTGGTAGACTGCTTATTCAATATTTTATTCATTCATATTGAAATATTTGCAATAGAAATGAAAAATACAGAGTTATGTCATTTTTACGAAATAGGGGGCTGAAATGGACAATTTGTAGGCGGGTAGAGTAAAATGGGAGGGCTTAACAGAGTATCGAGTATCGATTTGTCAAACGGGCGTATATGGCTTCTCCACAAGCACCTCCCACTCCAATATCGAAGTTGTCCGATATGACCCCAAAACTGTGTGTCCAGAATGACCCAACCCGGTGCTATTTAGTATTTCGTTAATAACTTAACACTGGAAAGGCATTAAAATTTAAGTTTTTTATCAATCATTAAAGAAATGAATTGGCTATTTCACGTATCATTATTTTATTCATTTGTAGTGTTTTTCACTTTAAAAATGCTTACAGTAATAGGGAAGAATATGACATCAAACAGGGCCATTTTTTTAATTCTGTGATAACAAGAACAATAATGATTCGATTTTAATCAATATTTTTTCTAGAACGTTAAACATTGCAGTCTATACAAAAATTAAAAAAAAAAAATTTTTTTCCCGTAACATGTAGCACTTAGGGTCTTTGTCCAATATGACCCGTGTCCAAGTTGACCCCGTTCTCCCCTAATTTTCTATACAGAAGTTGGCATTGAACAACCAAAAGTAAGGAAAAAAGCTTTGCAAGATGTGACTTATGCTACCAATCTACCGGCTTCCACACTACACATATTGGCAAATGTTCCTATAACTGTCAACCAGCCCCCTCTGAAAAGGTCTCGTGTTAGTAAATTACTCACTACTGAGAGGTATGTGTTGGATCAGTCTTCTCATCTGAACGACCAGTTTTATTTAATTTGTTCTTGTCCAAACATTCTATCCGAACACAGGAGTAAAGTGCTACAGCTTGTGGACCTGTATGGTATAGCTGTCAATGAACACGGTGTTTCTCAGCCAGTCGCATTCATTCCTACTCACCAACTTCCCACAGTCGCTTCTTCTCTTCCACCACAGTCGCTTGGTACTGCTTCCACATCTTTTGATTTATTTGTCGAGTACATTGAGCCAGTAACACCCAAGGTATTTCTTTCATTAACATAGCATAGCTTGTTACTTGAAGTTGTTTTTTTCTAATTCATTTATTTTATCCAGAAGACGGTGATATCTCATTTTGATAAGCAAGCTGCCGAACAGTCCCAGAACGAAGGTGTTGATCAGATACCGAACGTCCAGCAACCGATGGCTCAAGTAATAGAAGAACTGATCCAGCCTACGATGGAATCTCTTGTTGATGAGCAGGCTGACCAACCAACCCAAAACGAAGATGGTCAAATGCCGACCGTCCAGCAACCAATGGCTCAAGTAATAGAGGAAGTGATCCAGCCTACGATGGAATCTCTTGTTGATGAGCAACAACCAACTCTGATTAATTTCACTGATTACGAGACTTTTCGTTGGAATATTCAATTTCGAGGATCACAAGAATGGACTTGGTCATTCACTAATGGCCTTCTGTTGTGTACTACCAATCACTTGTCAAGTGAAAGGAAATTAATTACAAAGATTGACCACGTTATTTACAAAAACGAAGTAATGCTTTATGTGGAAAGCAAACAAGTTACTTGTAATGTAAACAGTCACTTCTCTACAATTAATCAGTGGACATCTATCATCGAAAATTTATAAATCGAGAAGCCTGAATAACCTCCTCTTGTCCAAGCAAAAAGCTAAAGTAAAAGCTAAATTTAAGGAAGGAAAGCTCGCTTAATGTATTGCATTTAAAAATGTTATGTGATCGATGTGGACACCATAATAAAATCAGTTGGTTGCTTTCAATTCAATAATTGTTATAAATTATTTATTTGTGTATCGTACAAAACAACCCAATTAAGGTAGTAAACAAGTAAAGTAGCAAAGTAATAGATAAAAGTGCCCCAAAATGTATAAATGTTGTTGGAAATTTCAAATGTGGGCAGCAACTCAGCAAGGGTGGCGCGTCGCGCGTGACACATAGTATCGTTACACACCCACTAGGTGGCAGGATTGGATGCGAGGCCATCAACACAAGACGACGACAAAAGCTAATGGAAGCCATTAACGTTGAGTCCGGTAACCATAGTTAATGACTCTGGTGCCGGTCCACTTATACGACCGCCTACTCATACGACCAACCCGGTTATACGACCACCCTTCTGCTTGCACCACTTTTTGGCGCGAACAGCCCCTGTTCAAACTTTTATGCCGCTAAATGTACCGCCAGTTGCATTATTTTAATCCCTTTTCGAGGTCTATTTTTTTTAATGACTATTGACTTTCATTAAGGTGAGAGGGCTGGACTTTTTTGAACAAAAGTGCGTTACGTCAGCCAGTGTTCTGTTGTAAATGGATCAGAACGCATCGCTATTGTACTTGTGAAGAATAGGAAAAGTAAAAGAAAATGTATATCCGCGTAACAAGACTCTTAATGCTAGGCGTATTTTTTCTAGTCTTGTTTCTATTTGATTTGAGCCTACATTTTTAATATTTCATACACTTTTGTACTGAGACAAGCCAAACGATATCGCATCATATCAAATTAAAATCAGTCGTCCCCTGCTAATCACTACTATAGCGTCCGACCAGTCATGCGACGACCGCTGCAACAGGTGGTCGTATAAGTGGACCGGCACTGTATCCTTGGATGGGATGCAATCCAGAAACATGGATTTCGGCTTGATGGAGAAGCCAAGAGCATTTATTTAGCAAGAGATGAGCAGGGCCCTTTAGCTACCTCTAGGGTACCAGACATGGCAATTACAACGGTAAAAAAGCCGACGCTATTTCGTCAGACGTCGCTGGTAATTGCAGCGCAAATGAAAGGTTCATTTCCGTATGCCCCCCCTAAAACAGCATTCATATTCACCCCAGAAGAAAATTGGCCGGCAGAAATATATATCGAAGAATTCATTGGAAAAGTATCGGGAGATGGAATGTATAATATTGTAGCGAATGGTTTCTTGCTAGTTCAAGAAATACGAGAGTGGCGTGAGAGAGAGAGCTTCGACGCCCGTTCTCACCCTCCGTTATGGGTGTAACGGAGAGACTCGCCATCCGTCAGAAATGGTCATGTTACTTCCTCCAATCGCTTTAGCCTTGAATGGACGGAAGAGCCGAACGATGAAAAACCCGGGGGGACTTGAGTAGGCTGGCAGTCTTGTGTTAGTCGTGAGTTATTTTCATTCTCTTTGCTAAGTGTAGTTAGTTTTTCTGTCTACCCTCTTCTATTGCATCTTGTGTACTTGTGAGTGTTGATCGAAAACCCCCTAATAAATAGGGTTACCCCGTGATCGCTCGTGACATGGTGGAGATGCAGGGTACACCTGCCTGCTAGAGTAAGGTAAGACTAAACAGGGTTTTCTTTTGTGAAGGTAATAGTGGAGTAAGGAACTAGGAGGCGGGTACTGTTGAGAGGTCCTTGGGAAGTGCGACCAGCGGATACGGTTACCTTAAATTGCTTGGGCATAGGACCACAGTCCCGGCCGAACTTCTTACCCCTCTGTTTTCCCTCACTACCTGTGAAGACCTTGCTCTGTGGGTAAAATAGGTGTACGGGAGGAACCTTGAGACCGGAGAGTCGTACAATTTCCGTTTAAGGGGGTAGATGAATTTTGGTCAACCTAGGCAAAGTAAAATGATAAGAGGATTCGCAGCATCGCCTGAAAGGGAAGCTAGCGAGCGAGGAAGGCAAGGGAGTGAGTTGGGGGTTAAGCCGGAGGTCCTGGCGGGAGCTTGCGTGGACGCAGGGACTCAGACTTCACCCTCGTTCGGCCATTTAGCTTCAAATCTTGGACCTGAATCCCAGAATCCGATCGGAGGTGTAGGTGGTCAGACCCAGGTTGTTTGTAATTATCAGAGGTTGCGAGCGCAACAGAGGCCCCGGGATAGTGGGATTGGGGAGCAAACGGTGGTAGAACCTGCGAGTACCTCTGAGGAGGTAGTGGGAAGAGTGCGGGCATCGACGTATCCACTCGCTCCAGGTAGTGAGTCCGCTAGTAGATGCGAGCTTGTCGAGAGCGGGGTAGAAGGTACATTCAACGCTGAATCCCTTCAGTGGGACTCGGGGGATTTGCGTGAGATTTGGTTAGAGCCGAGACACTCAGAGGGGGAAGACTCTAGCGAAGATCCAGGTAGATTAAGTTCCCAGGGTGGGAGAGGCCTGAGTGTCTTATCGGGAGATTCACCGGGAGAGACTTCGAGTGACGACGAGAGAGTCAAGTAGCGAATTTTCTAGCGCTTCGAGTGTCCCTTCCTCTGTACCCCCTTTAGCAATGGCCCAACGAGCACCCGCACCGCAGCTGAAATACCGTGCTCCCCCAATTTTCTTCGGGAAAAAGGACGAGGATGCCGCCGATTGGCTGGAGCGCTACGAAAGTACCGCTCACTACAACCGTTGGGGAAACAATGAAAAAGCGGAAAATTTTGGGATGCATTTAGATGGGGCAGCCCGTAAATGGTTCCTTTGTTCGGGCGCTCCCGCCCAATGGGAGGATATCCCGGCGGTGGCAGCGGTGCCAGGGGTGGCTGCTGCGCCGGCAGTGCCCGGGCTACGAACAAGGTTCCTAACGGAATTTCAGTCGCAGCATTATAGTCGTTACCAAGAAGCTCGGTTACGCCAGCGCAAGCAGGGCATTGAGGAGTCGGGAATCGAGTACTTTTATGACGTAATCGATTTATGTCGTAAGGTAGACCCGGGGATGACCGAAGAGGCGAAAGTTGATTATCTTTTTAGGGGGCTGAAACCCACCTTGTTGGAGAAGATTTGGATTGTTAGCCCTAAAACGTCCGCAGAATTTTTGGCAGCTCTGAAATTGCACTCGGAAGCCTCAGAATTGGCTAATCGACCTGACTGGGCCATTAGCGTCCTTGGTGCTGCGAAGGGATGGGCGTCGCCTCAGAAGGATGCGAGGGATGAGTTACGCGATTTAGTGCTTGAGCTAAAGGCTGAACTCGCTGAGTTGAAGCGAGCGGATAAATCCACGGGGTCTACCACTAAGCGGGAGGGGGTGAGGTCCCCTCAGAGCTCGGTTTCGTTTGCGTCTCGTACAGCAGACGGGAAACCAATTTGCCATAGGTGTGGGAAGGCAGGCCACATAGCTCGTTTTTGTATGGTGGAAAAGGTGAATGACAAAAAGAAGGAACCGGCGCGCCAACGGACGGAGGGAGGACGAGACGACTCGCTGGATGACCGGAAGGGGAACCGGAAGGAAGACAGAAGGGACGCGTCGCGGACCGGTGGGGCAACTCGCGAGAAGAAAGTCGAGAGTCGCGAGGCCCGAGACAGTGACGGGGTTAGTGTCGGAATGGTCTCGACCGATGAAGATGAAGCTGAGGAACCCACGGTTCTACTCATAGATTCCTCACGTTTAATTACCGAAACTGTAACCTGTCAAGGGGTGGATATCCGGGCCGTAATCGACACTGGTGCCGTAGTGTCAGTCGCGTCCCCCGAGTTGCAGCGTAAGCTACAGAGGGAACGGGTGGAGTGGGACGGGCCATCAGTGGTAATGGTGAATGGGCAAAAAAGGCCCCCCCACTAGGTGCCATGGAGTAAGAAATCCAGCACCAGGGGAAAAGAGCCAGTGGTCGAGTACTAGTACTCGAGATGAGGGGCATCGAGCTGCTGCTGGGAAATGATTTCCTTAGTCAGTTTAAAAGGCTGCAAATAAACTACGATGCAGAGCGCCCGGAGTTGTTGCTAGGAAGTATAGTGGAGGAGTTCGCTGATGAAGAAGAACACAAATCAAGCCCGAAGATAGTGACAAAAAAGGCTAGAATGCTCCCTCCCCGGGCCATAGTTCCGGTTGAGATTGAACCGGCGAACTTGGGCAAAGCAACCTGGATGATTGAGCCCTCCGAGCACCTCTCACGAGTTAAGGGAATCACCACTGGGAAGGTGCTAGTGTCGGCTGACCCTCTACTGGATCGCGTGCTTATCGTAAACTGGGCAAATAGTAAGACGTATTTACGGGAGGGCACGGTGTTGGGTCAGATAGAAATCGTTGATTCATCAGTAGTTCCCATTGAGGAAGCGGCACCGCAAAGAGAGGGTGCGGCTGTCATGCACATGTCAGAGGAAGCCCACCCTGGGCCGTCGCAGCCGGGTGTCATCCCCCGCGAAGCTTTTAGAAAACAAGTCTCGACTGACCTCCCCGCCGCAGACGCTGAGAAGCTAATAGACGTGCTGGAAGAGTTTGGCGCCTGTTTCGCCCTTAAAGATGGTGAGCTAGGGATGTGCCGAAAAGCAGTGCATCGAATCAACACCGAAGCTGCCGCACCAGTGCACCAACCGCCGTACAAAAGCGCATGGAAGGAGAGGGCGATAGTGCAGGAGCAGGTGGACGAGATGTTGCAAAAGGGAGTAATCGAGCGCTCCAGTAGCCCCTGGGCTTCCCCGGACATTTTGGTGAAAAAAAAAGATGGGAGCTGGAGGTTTTGCGTGGATTATCGGCGGTTGAACGCCATCTCGGTGAAGGACGTATATCCCTTACCGAGAATAGAGGAAATGTTATCTCGTCTGGGGAATGCTTGTGTTTTTAGTACAATCGACCTCGAGAGCGGGTACTTGCAAGTACCCCTCCACGAGGCCGATAAAGAAAAGACGGCCTTTGTGACACCGGACGGTCTTTACCAGTTCTTAGTGATGCCGTTTGGTTTGGCCACGGCCCCAGGGACTTTCCAACGGATGATGGATTTAGTGCTTACAGGTCTCAGGTGGACAGTCTGCCTCGTCTACCTGGACGACATTATGATTTACGCGGCTGGGGTTGACGAGCATTTGAGCCGAGTCCGTCAAGTCTTGTCTACCCTACAAGGAGCGGGGTTGAAGATCAAGTTAGTTAAGTGCCCGTTCGGGGCGGGCGAGATCAAGGATCTAGGTCATGTAATCAGTGGGTTAGGTATTCGCCCAGATCCCGAAAAGATAAATGCCGTCGTCAATTTCCCTACCCCCACCTCGTTCAGAAAGCCCAGTGAAAGACTGAAATGCGTGCGTAGCTTTGTGGGGCTGTGTTCGTATTACCGCAGATTAGTCCCTCAGTTCGCGCAGTCTGCTAAACCCTTGACCGACATATTTAAGAAAGGGGGGTGTTTTGTATGGGAAGCGCCACAAGAGACGAGTTTTTTCGCCTTGAAGCAAGCCCTGGCCCGAACGGCCACTCTAGCCTATCCCGACTTTCATAAGCCATTTGAAATTCACCCCGACGCGTGTGATTACGGCCTAGGGGCCGTACTATTGCAACGCGTCGACAATGTCGAGAGGCCACTAGCGTATGCGAGTCGACTCCTATCCAAGAGTGAGTGTAACTACTCCATAACAGAAAAGGAGTGCTTGGCTCTAGTGTGGGCTGTGAAGAAGTTCCGCAGTTACATCTGGGGAATGGAGACTCTGGTGGTGACCGACCACCACGCCCTTTGCTGGCTGCTAACGAAGAAAGATCTAGCGGGACGCCTAGCCCGTTGGAGTCTCCAACTCCAGGAGTTTTTACTGCGTATCGCGTACCGAAACGGGCGATTACACTCGGACGCCGATGCACTGTCTCGTTACCCAGCTGACGCAACTCTGGAGCTTCCTGAGGAATTACAGTGCATGTTTGCCGCTCTGAGTGTCGACCTAGAGACCAAAAGTGCAATCCTGAGTGCCCAAAAAGCCGAGTGGAATCGCGCATTTTCTGAACTGGAAGAGGGGAAGCGATATCCCCAATTCCGTCTCAGAGATGGAATACTATGTCGAACGCAAGAAAGAGAGGACGGCCTCCTTTTACGATTGTGTATCCCTCAGTCATTCCGAGAGGAAGTGATGCGTGCCTGCCACTATGACATTACTGCGGGACATTTGGGGTTAACACGGACCCTCCACAAGGTGCAAGCTCGGTATTACTGGCCGGGTATGGGAAATGACATTCGTGAATTCGTGCGGAAGTGCCGCGAGTGTAAGTCGCGCAAACCGATATACCAGCGTCCGGCTGGATACATGGAGATCCAGCAGAGTGAGCATCCCTTCGAGAGACTGGGAATGGACATTCTAGGCCCTTTCCCTCAGTCAAAAACTGGTAACACCAACATCGTTGTTGCCGTGGACTACGTTACAAAGTGGGCGGAGACTAAGGCTCTGCCGAGAGCGGACGCCGCGGAGGTGGCTGACTTTTTAGTGAAAAGTGTATTGTTGCGTCACGGAGCCCCTCGTCAGTTGACAACCGATCAAGGACGCTGTTTTATGGCCGAGGTGACACGAAAGGTACTACAGGCGATGGAAACCAACCATAACCCACCACGGCATACCGGCACCAGGCGAATGGTTTGGTCGAACGGCTGAATCACACTCTGGCTGATATGTTATCTATGTATGTAAGTGCGGATCACCGGGATTGGGATGAATCCTTACCATACGTTACCTTTGCTTACAATACCAGTCGTCAGGAGAGCACGGGAAGAACCCCTTTCTTCCGGTCGACGGAGCCTTAAATTCCGACCCGAATCTTGTTCCTCCTCGCAACCAAGACCCCACGGAATGGGCCCTAGGAAGGTTAAACCGAGTGCGTCAAGATGTACAGAGGCTCAGTGCTGCTGTACACAGAAAACAAAAGACTCGGTACGATGGGGGACACCGAGAACCCCCGACTTACCTGCCGGGTGAGGAGGTGTTAATTTACAAACCAGTCCGGAAGATCGGGAAGTCGGAAAAGCTTCTACATCGCTGGTTTGGTCCCTACACGATCATACGCCAAACCACCCCCAGCAACTACGAGATCAGACTTGGCAGGTCCCCCAAGTCCGAAATTGTGCATGTGGAGCGCATGAAGCCCTTCATCGATTGTGTGAGCCCTAGGCCCCAGGTGCAAACTACAAGTGCCTTGAGCTCCGGCGATGCAGAGGCCTCTCAGCAGGACTCGCCCCAGGTCCCCACTGGAAATCGGGCGCAGATCCAACCACCGGAGCGGCCTCCGTCGTTGGAATCAACCATCCTGCTGCAAGCTACACCAGCCGCTGAAGAGGTAGGCGGAGGCCTCCGTCGTTCCGCGAGGATCCGGGCGGCCAGAAAAACATTCTTGTTGACCTTCCCGCTCCTATTGCTTCTCACGGTGATGGGAGAGTTTAAGCCCACCTCAACCAAGGAAGTAGTGGCTTACCAAGGGGTGATTTTTAAGTCAGAGGGCGAGGTATCATTCTCTGATTCCGAATGGGTCGTGGCTACCGACCTTACGTTTGATCACCTGACGACCATGATGAAGACCCTGCAAGAGTGGCTCGACGTGAGGATGGATACTATGGCTAATCGTTATGGCGGCCCTAGAGACAAATTCAAGCTAACGCTACAACAGCATGTGAAGGGGAGAGCAACCGTCGAGCTAGGGAAGCTGCGACGCTGTAACCAACGTTTCAGTGATCTAAAGGCGGCCGTCAACCTGCAAGCTGCGAGGCGTAAGCGAGGACTAATCGACGGAGGTGGCAAAGTCCTAAATTGGCTCTTCGGAGTGTCCACGCAGGAGGATCTCGAGCATGTACACGGTCGCCTTGACGGGTTATCCACGGAGACTACGTCCATTGTGCATGCTTTGGAGGTTCACGCAACTCTCATCAATGAGACCTTGTGGGAGACTAAAGCAGTCGCTGACGCTGTGGCCGAATTACAGACCGCTTTCGCCCAAATCGAGAAGGAAACCTGGAAACTGGACCAAAAAATTGATGGTGTTGCACGGGAAATGGAAACGCATTGGATAGCTATTACGAAAGTGGAAGAAGCGTTTCGGCAGGTGGAGTCCGCCATCACCTGGCTTGATGAGGCGCTGAATAATTTTTCGGTTGGCATCGCCACTATGTCCATGGGGCGGCTTCCTGTTACTCTTTTCCCTCCATTGCAAGTGCAAGCGGTGCTGAAGGAAATCAAGGGGGTTTTACCGCCCGGCTGGTCGCTGAGTCCCTCCATTCAGAACGGGGATATCTGGAAGGTTTACACAGAAGCGAAGGTTGTCGTAGCGACCTTAGGTAACTACCTCCGCATCTTTATACATTTACCCGTGTTCGAGTTCCCCTTTAGGTTTACGCTCTATGAGGTCGTCAGCTTACCGCGCCCCATTGGCAATGCCACACTAGGTGTTCAGTTTGAGCCCCTTCCTC
This sequence comes from Daphnia magna, assembly GCF_020631705.1. Taxonomy (NCBI): domain Eukaryota; kingdom Metazoa; phylum Arthropoda; class Branchiopoda; order Diplostraca; family Daphniidae; genus Daphnia; species Daphnia magna. The sequence goes on from NW_025533123.1 coordinate 246,850, forward strand.
CATTTCTTGCCGTGGCTAGAGATAGCCAGGCCTTCGTGGAACTGACGGCCTCCGATTCTTCCCGCTGCGTGGCTTCACCTACGTCCATATGCCCGCTCAGCCGAGCCGTAAGTAGGAAGCACCGGGAGTCGAGCTGTGCTATGGCACTGTTTTTGAAGGACGAGGTGCGGAGCCGCATCTACTGCAGAACTAAGCTTTCGCCCTGGAGAGGCCAACAGACGGTTTATTTAGGTCACCGTAGATGGGGTTATTCCACCACACAAGGAACCACTATCACGTTCACCTGTCCACACGAACGCGGGAGGCCCAACACCGTCATCGAGAAGGAAGCGTTTGATGTCTTCGAGGTTCCCATGTCGTGTTCCGCCCACACCGACGACTGGATTTTTCAAGCAAGCCTCAGGAAGAGTGTCATACATCCACTCAGTAACCATACTTTACCGACTCTGACGCAGCTGGAGAACCTAGATCAGCTCCTACCCGAGGACGCTGAAAGAGAAAATCCCCCTCCCGGCGAGAAAAACAGTGCGCCTACCAAGCCCTTACTATCGCGCCATAGGTTTGGGAGCCGTCTTTCACTCATGGGTGAGCACTTGCGCGCCATTGAAGAACAAGAGAAAGCGAGAGTGGATATGGAGGTCAACCGCACCGTCGGCCCCCGATACCCCTATGAACTAGCCGTAGCCATAGTTGGCCTACTGCTGGGTGCCGTGACTGTGCTATTTTTCGGCTGGCGCCGATATCAGTTGTCACTCGCCAGCGTTACCCAACGCTTAGTCGAACTGGAAGGCCGATTAGCTTTGCATGAAGCTGAAGTGGAGGGACGGTTTTAATCCGACCCCCCCCCCCAAACCCAGAACAACTTATTTCAGTTTTGGTTTGTGTCATTATTCTTATTCCTAACTTTTTTTTTTCCTTTTTTTTTCCTACCTTATATGTAGTATGTCTGGTATTTTATGTGTGGTTTTTCTGCTGTTAAAGTTAGTGTGTTGAATTTGTTTCATGTATGTTAATTAGAACGAGACATTAGGCCCGTCTAGTTTCTGCTCGAGGGAAAGTGCGATCGGGTCGAGTCGCCGGCTGAGGAGGGGGATGTAGCGAATGGTTTCTTGCTAGTTCAAGAAATACGAGAGTGGCGTGAGAGAGAGAGCTTCGACGCCCGTTCTCACCCTCCGTTATGGGTGTAACGGAGAGACTCGCCATCCGTCAGAAATGGTCATGTTACTTCCTCCAATCGCTTTAGCCTTGAATGGACGGAAGAGCCGAACGATGAAAAACCCGGGGGGACTTAAGTAGGCTGGCAGTCTTGTGTTAGTCGTGGGTTATTTTCATTCTCTTTGCTAAGTGTAGTTAGTTTTTCTGTCTTGGTGTTACCCTCTTCTATTGCATCTTGTGTACTTGTGAGTGTTGATCGAAAACCCCCTAATAAATAGTGTTACCCCGTGATCGCTCGTGACAATTTTGTCACGTCCCGTCCTGTTCGCCTTACTTTTGCTTACCAGATGAGCGCTAGATGGCCTTGTGTCGCTTGGCGTCCTTAGATTTAGTCCAGATCTCTCTCGCACTTCTCGTCTGCTGACCACGCTGAGTGGATGTCAGTTTTCTCTTCTCTGGTGTGTGAGTTAATCTCTTGCTTGTGTGAATGTGTTAGTTCCACTAGGGCACCATTGGTTAAGTTAGTGTAGTGTCTGAGACAATTAGTGTAGTTAGCCAATGGTGAAGGCCACCGTCTTGTTCTGTGCCGTGTCGTTGGCCAGCATTACGGTGCTTTTTACAAGTGGTTTTCATCATCGAGTGTACTGAACTAGATTACCCGTGACAATATTATGGTCGAAAATCATTCATTCACTGAAGTCAACATACCAAGAAACACTAAGTTAGGAGTAATTGAAATAATTTGTCAATTAATAGGAAAAGTTGCTTTAAACTAATCAGACCACAAACCTAACGAGAAATTTTAGCCTGTTGTTATTTCGGATGTTCACCCGGAATTTCAAGTACCGTTCTCTAAATTATTAAATGACTTTCACGACTTGTTCGCCTCAAAAGATTCAGAACTAGGGAATACTAATCTCATTAAACACACAATTGATACACAAAAACGAGGCCCCCTTCAAAAACGCCAATATAGAGTAACGAATAATCAAAGACAATTATTAGAGGACAAAGTGCAAGCTTGCAGTCGTATTACATCGGATTACATCCGCTTCAAGTATTTCTATAAATGCTTGAAGCGGATGTAATCCGATATTCACATTCACCATGGGCTTCACCCGTAGTATTAGTAGAGAAGAAGAACGGCGAAGTTAGATTTTGCGTCGATTATAGGAAATTAAATAGTATTACAAAAAAGGTTTCTTTTCCAATGCCTCGAATTGATGAAACTTTAGACAAATTAAAGGAAAAAAAGATTTTCGCAACTCTTGATTTAGCTTCTAGCTATTGGAAAATTCAAGTAGATAACTCAGCTATTGAAAAAAACTGCATTCGTAGTGGAAAAAAACCTTTATGAATTTAAAAGAATTCCATTTGGTCTGTGCAATGCACCGGCTTCTTTTCAAAGACGAAGAATTATGTACTAAAAGACGTTTTAGGAAAAAAACCATTAGTTTACTTGGATGATGTCATCATCTTTTCGGACTCTTTTGAAGATCACATTACGTGATATTCGTGAAATTTTTTACTTATTAAAGGCTGCTAATTTAAAATTAAAGCTTAAGAAATGCCAGTTTATAAAACAATCGGTAAACTATCTCGTTCATGTTATTTCAACAGACGGTATTAAACCCGACCCTGGAAAAATTGATAGGATAGTGAACTATGAAACACCCACATCTGTTGACGAAGTTCTGTTGTTTCTTGGACTTGCTGGACATTACAGAAGATTTATTAAAGATTTTGGATCAATTGCTAAACCACTGACTAGATTAACTCATAAAGATCTTAGAAGAAAACCTTTTGCTTGGGGAACTGAGGAACAACTTGCTTTTGAGAAATTGTGCAATTCTCTAGTAACGCCCCCAGTTCTTGCTTACCCTAATTTCAATGAAAAATTTTTACTCTTTACTGATGCATGCGATTATAGAATAGGATCTGTACTTTCTCAAATGCAGGATGGTCATGAACATCCAATTGTATATTCAAGTCGACAACTGACTAAAGCTGAATCGAAATATGTAACGACAGAAAAGGAAGCATTGGCCGTATATGATGCAATTAAACATTTCAGGCATTATCTTTTAGATAAACCGTTCGAAATTATTAGTGACCATAGACCTTTGCCATGGTAAAAAACCAAAAAAGATGACATTGGAGGATTAGGAAGATGGGCTATACTTTTAGCAGCGACCAATTATGAATTAAAATATAGGCCGGGTCGTATTCATCAAACTGCTGACTGTTTGTCATGCTTAAAAATTGCTAGTATTCAGCTAGCGTCAACCAATATCAAATTCATTTGCGAAAAGCAAATGGAAGAATATCTTTGTATTGCAATTAAAAATTATTTAGAAACAGGTGAACTCGAAGAAAAATTTTGCCAATCTAAGCCCGATTGGGTGAAAGAAATTGAATACTTTGAAATTCTTGAAGGTACACTTTATCGCCATGAATTGCCTTCTAAAAATAGTAAGCGGAACGAATTAAATCACCAATAGTTTTGCCTTTGTCACTCAGTCATCTTGTGCTAAAAGAATTACATGATGCACCGATGGGAGGACATTTAGCTTTTTATAAAACTTACTTGAAAGTGAGAAATCATTACTATTAGCCGACTATGAGAGATGATATTAAAGAATATTGCCAGGCTTGTGAAATTGCATGGCCAACACTTCTTCAACTTATAGAGCACTTTTGCATCCACACGAAATTGCGAAAGCTCCGTTTCAAGTAACAGGAGTGGACTTTTTAGGTCCTATCACTCCGATTTCCCCAAATGGTAACAGTTATATATTAGTAATAAGGGGAGACCGGGGTTATGTTGGACAGTTTTTAATTTTTTCCCATTAACGGTAAAAGTTATTAACATGAAATAAAAAAATATATATTTTCTTGAAGTTTATTATACTGTAGTCATTTTCAACTTTTTTCAAAGCTCTACGACTGTAACTTTATGAACAGCTGAATTTAATAAAAAACCACACCAATAAAAAAAAAATAGAAAAGCGGGGGTAAAACTGTACAAGCAGGGTTGAAAGCTGGACAAAGTTAAATAGATATCGATACGATTAATATCTAATAATTTTGACAAGTAAATGAATTACTTCATTCAATACACTATTCGACTTTGTACAAATAATTTTTTTTTCAATTTAATAGCTATGACATTTTATCGATTTAAATGAAGGGGGGAAAGTTGGACAAATTTGGGAGGAGCCATACTTAGATGAGGGAATTATTGGTGTATTGTGTATCGATATATAATCGATTGTTCCTTCCTTCCTAAAGTTTATGCAGTTTAGTCAAACGGGCAAATGGCTTCACATGTCATTGATCAAAATTTTTTCCTTGGTGAAATTCTTTTTTACATAATTGATTTTGTCACAGGTGATAATATTAATTCCAATAAAGTTATTGATAGTTTCTAAATTATATCTTTCTCTAAATTAGGAGAATTAACATATTGGTTATTTGACGATTGTTCTGGAAAGTATTTCAATTCTGCCACAGCTGAGTTTTTCGTGTGTGAGACTAACACCTATTCCGATAACTCCATTATTTATGGTCAGCAACGTTTAGAAGAACGATCATAAGTATGTTTTTATTTTTCCCCAGGTTTTGATTTGTATAACATACAGTACCCACGCCAGGTATTGGATCACCTCGGTCCAAAAACGGCGTTTTAACCCGCGCGAGATAGGCCTAACGGTGTCTCGCTCGTGAATTTTTTTTTACATACTAAGATTGCTCGTACGAGGTTAATTTTTTTATTTGTAAAAAGTATAGTTGTTATATGGAAAAAAGGATCATTTTTAAATATTGAATCACCCCCGACATGTGCTGCATTCGTTGTCCCTACCCGCGACTATGCCGTCGGGTTCTCGGGTATGGGAGAGGGTTGAATGGTGAGAAAGGGACCCCAAGTTACAACCAAGTTTCCCGACGGCATAGCCGCGGGAAACTTGGCTTTTTTTTTTTTTTTTGACGGAAGAGAGGTAAATGAGTGTTTGTTTTTTTTTTCACTTTTCATTACATCAATTAATCTCTTTTTTTCTCTTTTGTTCACAGGTCCATCAGTGTTTCATTGTATATTATTCTGTTTTTTTTTTGTTTTTTTTTACACTTTCCTTGTTCATTTTTTTTTTGAATATATATTTTGTTAATTTTTTTCATGTTACTTGATGTTTTTTTTTGTTATATTTTATATTATATTTATATTATATTATATTATGTTTTTTTGATCAAATACAATTTTTGAATAAAACAGTTTTGTGTTCATTATTATTGTGTAAATGGACAATCATTCGGAGGTTGGTTGAATTTAGAAAATAAGAACTTATTGATTAAAAATGACAAATAACTTGATGAACTTAGTTAAGTAAGGTTTTCATTTATCTAACGGGAAACTTTTTATTTTACAATAAGTAAAAAGTTAGTTTGTCAGAGATGGAATGACTTGCTTGGATATACACATAGCTTGTATCCCACGCAAAGATAGTTGGTTAGCAAGCGCGCTTGCTATGCGTGGGTACTCGGGTTCATATCCCGGGGGAAGATTGTAAAAGGGAACAAATGTGCGTCGGCACCAACATACGAAGGCGGGTCATATCGTGGCCTCTCCACCCCTTCCTGTATATTGAGGCCTCGCGCTCCTCTCAGTATTGAATTCGTTGGCCGTATAGCTCTTGTGGTGGAGAGAGTTGTTCTTCGGAATTAACCACTGACGATGGAGATTTGCTTTTTTCTTTCCCTTTTTTTTTTTTTTTTTTTGTTTTATTACTTAATCTATTTTTTTAGACTATTCTTATTGTAATTTTTTTTTCCCTTTTTTATTTATTTAAAAACACTACTGAGGCTACATTTGTGGAGAATGCGAATAAGCAAGGAGAAGAAGAAGAAAGAAAAGAGAAAAACAGAATAGAGAAGCTTTAGAGGAACGACAGACTAATGAGGGAACCAACAGAATTCAAAAGATACATAGAACAGATATTTCGGAATTATTGGGAAGACTCCGGGTGGCGCAGCTTCCCCTTTTTTTTTTCTCTCCTACCACTCCTCCAAGTCTCTTCGTTACGGGACGTCCCAGTTGGCGGCATACCAGCCGTAAAGCGGTGGATGACGCCGCGATGGATCCAAATCCAGGATATGTTTTAAGGTATCCACGGCGGCACGCCAGTTGCCGTCCTGGATAAGGGAATATAGCTGGTCGGCCAAGCGGAGGGTTCGGGTTTGGAGTTCCGCCTCCCGTTGTTGCCTACGTTGCACCCATGAGTTGTTACGTGAGCGACTCCCGAGGGTGTTGGGGCGCACCACCGGCGCACGTTCGAAAACGAGAGCCGGCTGCTGCTGCGGTTGTTGTTGTTGCTGCGGCTGCTGCTGTTGCTGCCGAAGCGCGACGTCCCAGGCGTCGAAGGGCTGTTCTGGTCCTTGCTGCTGTGGCTGAATTGGACTAGGCGGTGGGAGCTCTTCCTCCGGGCTGCCATTCACATAAATGTAATTGATGTCCTCCATGCTTTCCTTCCAGAGTTGGATGTGCAAGATCGAAGGTGATACTTAAAAATGAGCGAGAGTTGTTGACTGATGGAAGATTTTCGGCCTTATATATGAATTTTCTGTTATTGGACTCCATCCCGATAACGCAGAGGCTTTTGTCGATTGCGTTGCGGGCGTCTGGTAACATGAAGTAGTTCTGGGTTCTCAGTTGGCGTCTCTTCTTCTGGCTCGGATGGCAAACTCTCGGTTGCATCAACTTCGGCGCGTGCGGAGTCATTTTCGTTAATTGCGTTATGTTGAACTGATTGTGTTTCGTTGTCCGATTCTTCTGTGTTAGAAATATTGTAGCGTTCACGCATCGTTGTAAGAGAACTCTCGCCATCCGTTATAACTGTAACGGATAGACAAACGACCGACGGAAGTGTCATTCGAGTGTCATCCGATTGCTGATGCATCGGATTCGCCGACTGACCCTTTCCCACGCCTGTAAGACTATAAATGGGACTGTAGTGTAGACCTTCGTGGCCAGTAGTTAGATAGAACCGTTATGTTTACTTTGTGTAGTGTTTGAGTGTTGGAGAGATTAAATACACCAATATTGATTCACCGAACCCATCGGCGATAACTCGTTACATGGTGGAGATGCAGGGTAGACCTTCCTGGTAAAATAAGGTAAGATCATTGTGCTTGATTCTGAGTTGTTAGGGGACGAAGTGAGAGAGTAAGAAACTAGGAGGCAGGTGCTGTTGAGAGGTCCTTGGAAGGTGTGACCAGCGGGTATTGGTACCTTAAATTGCTTGGGTATAGGACCACAGGCCTGGCCGAGCTTCTTATTCGTTTGAACGTACACAACTCGGGTAAGAGAGCAGATCTTGTCTTGTTTTACGCGGGTTAAAATAGGTCTACCGGGGGGTTCGTCGATCCTGAATGATCGGGTGTAGATGAGTACTGGTCCACTGCGGCAAAGTAAACGGTTAAGTAGGATTGCAGCGTCACCCGAGGGCGAAGTAAGGGAACGTAGGGGGGCCAACGTAACGGAAGCTCAAACGGAAGTTACGACCAAAGTTTGTGTTAGTACTGGGACGCAAACCTCTCTAGCGATTAGTCAACCCGCCCCGAGCCTCGGAGCTGAATCAGGGAGTCTGGTTGGGAGTTCTGGAGAGAGGTCGAATCGGGGGTGCAATTATCGGAAGTTCTTGCTACAGCGGAGACCGAGAGACAGCGGTCTAGGAGAACGGACGATCGTAGATCCAGACGACTCAGGAGAAGAGGCGGGCGCAAGGGAGCGATCCGCTACCTATCCACCCCTGCCAGGAAGTAGGGCTGAGAGTAGGCTTAACTTGGTGGAAGCGGGGATAGAAGGGGCCTATTACACGGAGTCACTGCAGTGGGATTCCGGCGACCTACGAGAGGACGCGGTAGAGCTCAGAGCGACTTCCGAGCCGGAAGAGGGCACCAGTCAGGAGGGCTCGGATTGGCACGGTTGGAGAAGCCAACCCATATCCTCGAGAGAGTCATCACTTGCGAGTGAGTCGGTAGACGAAGAGGAGCTTGCGAGTGAGTCGGTAGACGAAGAGGAGCTTGCGAGTGAGTCGGTAGACGAAGAGGAGCTTGCGAGTGAGTCGGTAGACGAAGAGGAGCTTGCGAGTGAGTCGTCAGGCAGTTCAGCCGGTTCTCGGGCCGCGTCACCAGTAGTCATGGCCCAACGACCACCTGCCCCCCAATTGAAGTACCGGGCTCCTCCGATCTTCTACGGGAGGAAGGATGAGGATGCAGTGGATTGGCTAGAGCGTTATGAGAGTACGGCTCTCTATAACCGTTGGGGAGCAGCTGAAATGGCCGAGAATTTTGGGATGCAGCTGGATGGAGCAGCTAGGAAATGGTTTCTCTGCTCGGGAGCGCCGGCGGTGTGGCGGGATACACCGGCAGTGGCAGCAGCACCGGGGGTGGTGGCTGTGCCTGGGGTGGACGGACTACGAACGAGATTTCTTCGCGCCTTTCAGCCACAACATTATGGCCGCATCAAGAGGCAAAGTTACGACAGCGGAAGCAGGGGATAGATGAATCAGGGGTGGAATACTTCTACGACGTCATTGATTTGTGTCGGAGGGTAGACCCAGGGATGTTGGAAGAGGCAAAAGTGGATTATCTGTTTCGTGGTTTGAAGCCTACCCTTGTCGAGAAGATCTGGGTGACTAGCCCGAGAACTACGGCGCAATTCTTGACTGTGGTGCATCTGTCATAATTGTGCCAAAGCGGGGCACATTGCTCGTTTCTGTAGAGCGGAGAAGGGTCAAGACCAGAAAAGTACGGCCCCAAAAGAAGATGGGAAGGGCGTTCAGCGGAGTGATCGTCGAGACGAGGGAGAGAACAGATGGAAAAACGATCGGCGCAAGGAAGATGGAAAGGCTTGGCAGGCTAGGCGACGGGATTCCGAAGAAGATGACCGAAATACCGTGGGCATGGTGTCGGCCGACGAAGAAGACTCACGAGAGGCGGCCGTACTGCTTATCGACTCTTCCCGCCTGATAACCGAAGAGGTAGTGTGCCGAGGAATAAGGATCAAGGCCGTGATTGACACCGGAGCGGTGGTGTCGGTGGCGTCTCCGAGCTTGCAAGAGAAATTAGGAGCTCGTCGAATGGGATGGGACGGACCGTCTGTAGTCATGGTAAACGGCCAGAGAGCTCCCCCGCTAGGAGCCCTCGAGCTAGAAATCGAGCATAGAGGAATGAAGGCCAGTGGAAAAGTAATTCTATTGGAAATGAGAGGGATCGAGTTACTGCTGGGCAACGATTTTTTGAGCCAGTTCAAGCGGCTGCAAATAAATTACGTCCCAAATGGCGCTGAATTATTGCTCGGAGAGTTACCCGTGAACGTAATCGAAGAACAGGAGGCCGTGAAAGCACCTAGATTGGTCACAAAGACGGGTAGAATGCTTCCGCCCAGAGCCATTGTTCCGGTGGAGATAGAAACCACGACTCTCAATGAAGCAACGTGGATGATTGAACCTTCGGAACATCTGGCTCAAACCAAGGGGCTGACGGTGGGTAAAGTGCTGGTGTCTTCGGATCAACCGTTAGGACAAGTGTTGATGGTTAATTTAACCAATCGGCGCGCCTATCTAAGAGAGGGAACCGTTTTGGGGCAGATGGAGGCTGTGGAACCCTCCATTGTCGCAGTGGATGAGGGGGAAACGCCAGATTCACTGGACGACGATGTTGGGGAGGACTCAGCTGAGTCAATAAGCGACTCAGATTCTATGCCGAGAGTGACCTCTATTCCGAGTCAAGCTTTTCGGGCTCAAGTAGCATCGACGCTTCCCCCTGCTGATGTGGAGAAGATGGTTGAGCTACTCGAGGAATTTGACACTAGTTTTGTGTTGAAGGAGGGAGAACTGGGGGTGTGCAAGATTGCAGAGCATCGCATAAATACTGGTACTGCTACGCCGGTACATCAGTCTCCCTACAAGAGTGCTTGGAAAGAGAGGGCTATTGTGCAGAAACAAGTGGACGAAATGCTGAGCAGAAGTGTAATTGAACGTTCAACTAGCCCGTGGGCATCACCTGTGGTCTTAGTGAAGAAAAAGGATGGAAGTTGGCGTTTTTGTGTGGACTATCGCCGCCTCAACGCCATATCCGTAAAAGATGTTTACCCGTTGCCGAGGATCGAAGAGACGCTGTCTCGGATGGGGAACGCTAGCATCTTCTCGACGCTGGATCTGGAGAGTGGGTACTGGCAGGTACCACTAAACGAAGAGGATAAAGTCAAGACGGCGTTTGTCACCCCCGACGGACTTTATCAGTTTCTTGTTATGCCCTTCGGGTTGGCCTCCGCACCGGGGACGTTCCAACGCATGATGGATTTGGTTTTAACCGGGCTGAGATGGACGATTTGCCTCGTTTACCTGGACGACATCATCATCTACGTGGCTGACGTGGAGGAACACTTGGTGCGAGTGCGACAAGTGTTGACCGCCCTGCGGAAGGCCGGGTTGAAAATTAAGTTGGTGAAGTGTCAGTTTGGGGCCAGCGAAGTAAAGGCTTTGAGCCACGTCATTAGTGGGGATGGAGTTAGGCCTGACCCAGAAAAAATTAATGCGGTCGCAAACTTCCCTTCTCCGTCGACCCTGTGTAAGCCAAGTGAACAGTTGAAGTGCGTATGTAGCTTTGTGGGGCTTTGCTCGTATTATCGCCGGTTCATTCCTCAGTTTGCACACACAGCCAAACCCCTGACGGACATGTTTAAAAAGGTTGGTTGCTTCGTGTGGGAAGAGTCTCAAGAAGTCAGCTTTGAGCTGATGAAGCAGGCGCTAGTGAGTGCGGCCACTTTAGCCTATCCCGATTTTACAAGGCCGTTCGAGATACACCCTGACGCCTGTGACTACGGTTTAGGAGCGGTGTTACTACAACGCGTAAATAACATTGAGAGGCCCCTGGCCTACGCGAGTCGCCTCTTGTCTCCAAGTGAGTCGAATTACTCGATCACGGAGAAAGAGTGTCTCGCTTTGGTTTGGGCCGTGAAGAAGTTTCGGTCTTACATATGGGGAATGGATACTTTGGTGGTGACTGATCATCACGCTCTGTGTTGGCTACTCACCAAGAAGGATCTAGCCGGACGTTTAGCTCGCTGGAGTCTGCAGCTACAGGAATTCCTACTACGGATCATACACCGAAATGGAAGACTTCATACGGATGCAGATGCGTTTTCCCGCTATCCGGTCGACGCACCGCAGGAGCTCGACGAACAGCTGTATTGTACTCTAGCTGCCTTCAGTATTGACAATGAAAGTAAGAGTGAGTTTCAGCAAGCGCAGCAAGTGGAGTGGGACCAAGTCTTCGCGGGTCTGGAGAAAGGAAGAAAATACAGCCAGTATCGCCTTAAGGACGGTCTGCTGTTCCAGACCAAGGTCGTTGACGACGGCCTCCTACTAAGGCTATGTGTGCCTCAATCCTTTAAAAACGAGGTAATGCGCTCTTGCCATTATGACATTACTGCCGGCCACCTAGGTGTCACTCGTACTCTTGACAAAGTGAGGGGTAGATACTACTGGTGGGCCTTGGCCGAGGATGTGCGTAATTTTGTGCGGGCGTGTCGGGAGTGCCAGTCCCGAAAACCAGTCTACCAGCGACCAGCGGGGTTTATGGAAATTCAAAGAAGTGAACGTCCATTCGAGAGACTGGGAATGGATATTCTGGGACCTTTTCCATTGTCCAAGAGAGGGAATAAAAGTATTGTGGTAGCCGTAGATTACGTCACCAAGTGGGCGGAGACTCGAGCTCTACCTTCAGCAGATGCGTCGGAGGTAGCAGATTTCTTGGTGAAATTTGTGTTGTTAAGACATGGAGCTCCACTCCAGTTGACGACCGACCAGGGACGTTGCTTCACCGCTGAGGTAACTCAAAAGGTGTTGCAGGCCCTGGAGACGAACCATCGTACGACAACGGCTTATCGTCCCCAGGCAAATGGTTTGGTGGAAAGGTTGAACCACACCCTAGCTGACATGCTGTCCATGTATGTTAGCTCCGACCATAAGGATTGGGACGAGTCGTTACCTTTCGTAACGTTCGCTTACAACACCAGCCGTCATGAAAGTACGGGACGAACTCCATTCTACCTGGTGTATGGAAGGGAAGCTGTTCTCCCCATCGATGGCGCTCTGAACGCGGATCCGAATTTGGTACCTCCACCTAACCGGGATCCGTCCGAATGGGCGGTGGAACGTCTTCAACAGGCCCGATTGGAAGTGCAGGCTCGCGCTGCTGCTGTGCAGTGGAAGCAGAAAAAAGTTTACGACGAGGGCCGGAGGGAGGCGACGACATATCTACCTGGAGAAGAGGTACTGATCTACAAGCCTATCAGAAAGGTAGGGAAATCTGAGAAGCTTTTGCATCGTTGGTTGGGACCGTACACGGTCGTACGACAGACCACTCCTAGTAATTACGAGCTAAGGCTGGGACGAACGGTTAAAACTGAAATCGTTCATGTGGAACGTATGAAACCGTTCGTCGATTGCGTTAGCATTCCGCCGACGGAACGAGAAGCTGCCGTTGGGAGCTCATAAGGAGTCCGTGGACCTGAACCGAGAGGAGTAAACCGGAACTCTCCGGCTGACACTCCCGCTGCACGTGATGGGCCGTCACATGCTACAGCCATCGCACCCGAAGGCGTCGGCCTTCGACGCTCTACGAGAATACGGGCACCGAGGAAAACATTCTTACTTGCTTTCCCGTTGAGGTTTTTGCTTACCGTAATGTCTGGTCCGGGTCCGGTAGCTGCCAGCGAGATCGTCGCCTATCAAGGGGTGATCTTCAAGTCGGAAGGAGACTTAGCCTTTTCCGACTCGGAGTGGGTCGTAGTGACAGATTTTACGTTTGATCCAGTGGACCAAGTGGTAAAATCGTTATACGAGTGGTTAGACATTCGAGTGAATGCCATGTCCGATCACTACGACGGAGTTAAATCACAGTTTAAACAGGCATTGCAATAACATGTGAAAGAACGGGCACAAGAAGAATTGTTGAAATTGCGGAAGGTTCATCAGCGCTGGAATGAACTAAAAACAGCCGTCGGTGTGCAAGACTCCAGAGTGAAACGTGGCCTAGTGGATGGAGGAGGTCGACTTCTTAACTGGCTTTTTGGGGTCTCTACCCAAGAAGATCTCGAACACGTGAACGGCCGGATCAATAAGCTTTCGACGGAGACAACATCCATTGTGCATGCCCTGGAAGTTCATGCTTCTCTCATTAACGAGACGCTGTGGGAGACTAAGGCAAGTGGCGACGCCGTAGCCGAGCTACAGATTGCTTTTGCAAAAATTGAACGAGAGGCCTGGAAAATGGACAACAAAATGGACGGGGTGGTGAAAGAGATCGAAAGGCAATGGATTGCTACCACGAAAGTTGGAGATGCGTTCCGTCAAATTGGGTCCGCCGTGGGATGGATCGAAGAGGTGTTGGATAACTTTGCCGTTGGATTGGCTGTTATGGCTATGGAACGTCTACCAGCTACCCTTTTTCCCCCGCTGCAAGTTTAAGCCGCCCTGAAAGAAATTAAATCGGTGCTGCCGTCAGGATGGTCCTTGAGTCCATCCATCCAGAAGGGCGATGTCTGGAAGGTGTACACTGAAGCTAAAGTAGTCGTGGCTGCGGTTAATAATGGTCTTAGAATTTTTATTCATTTACCTGTTTTTGAGTTTCCTTTTCGTTTTACACTCTATAAAGTAATCAGTTTGCCGCGCCCTATAGAAAATGCCACACAAGGTGCACAATTTTATCCTCTTCTACCATTTCTTGCCGTAGCAACTGATAGACAAGCCTTTGTAGAGTTATCAGCAGACGATGCATTTCGTTGTTTAATGTCACCGGCTTTAATTTGTCCGATAAGTAGCGCTATTAATCGGAAACACAGGGAACCCGGGTGTGCAATGTCTTTGTTTGTTAAGGACGAGGCCCGTAGTCGCACCCAGTGCACGACTCATGTGTCACCTAGGCTTGGCCAACAAACTGTATATCTAGGCCATAGGAGGTGGGGTTATTCAACTACTGAAGATACAACAATAACAATAACTTGCCCGCAAAGTCGTGAAAAGGTTAACACTTTAATTAGAAGAAAACCTTTTGATGTCTTTGAAGTTCCAATGTCGTGTACTGCACACCTGGATAATTGGATTTTTCAGGCAAGCTTCAGGAAGAATGTCAAGTATACACTGAACAACGCGTCACTGCCGTCACTCACTGAGCTTGAAAAAGTAGGGCAAGTTTTGAAAGCGCCCGAGGCTAGTGAGACTATACTAGAAAGGGAGGGGGGGACAAGAACCCAGAAAAGCCAGCCGATACTGACGCGCCGTGCGATGATTCAAGGTCGCGTAGCCCTCATGGAGGAACATCTGCGTATCATTGAGGAAGAAGAGAAAGCTAGACGGGGCGCGGGGCAACCCGAAACAGTTCGGTACCCGTTAGAATTGGTAGCAGTTATAGCGATTTTATTCTTTGGTTTGGGAGCAAGTCTGTTCGTTTATTTGCGTCAAACCGGGGCAACCATAAAAGCCTTGACTCAACGCATAGTCGAATTGGAAGGTCGATTGACTATTCATGAGGCCGAGGTGGAAGAGCGTTTATAACCGTTACCCAACCCGTTGTATTTGTTTTTGTTTTTCTCTCTCTCTCTCCCCTATTCTGTTAGGAATTATTCGAATTGCTGAAATTATTTTGGTATTTCTTCTGTAACTTAGCTCTCTTTTTTCTTCTCAATAGCTATTTGTAGCTGTTATTTTGTTTCATGCTTGTTTTATTGGTAATTTGGTTTTATTTTATGTTTTGCATTAATGTCCATTGGTTCGACCAGTAACCCTTCTAGCATTTGTTGTGACATTTGTTTACATTGAATTTTGCATTCATTTGTTTTCATTAACTTTTGGCTAAAAAATGTTTCTTTGCACTGATTTTTTTTTTGGCCGAAAATTGCTCGTGTCTCTTATGTTTTGGGGTTTATGTTTATTTTTCTCCTTGTTCTTCGTCGTCATAGTGCGATCGGGACGAGTCGCAGGCTGAAGGGGGGGATGTAGCGTTCACGCATCGTTGTAAGAGAACTCTCGCCATCCGTTATAACTGTAACGGATAGACAAACGACCGACGGAAGTGTCATTCGAGTGTCATCCGATTGCTGATGCATCGGATTCGCCGACTGACCCTTTCCCACGCCTGTAAGACTATAAATGGGACTGTAGTGTAGACCTTCGTGGCCAGTAGTTAGATAGAACCGTTATGTTTACTTTGTGTAGTGTTTGAGTGTTGGAGAGATTAAATACACCAATATTGATTCACCGAACCCATCGGCGATAACTCTTTACAATATTATCTTCCGATGAAGGACGATGAACGCTGACGACATCAGCTTGTTGTTGAGGAACATTTACATCTTCGAAATGATTAGTTGTTTGCGTGGTGTCATCTTCGTAATCGTCACTTGCCAATATATCTTCATGATCTTGACTTTCCATGGTAATTTTATGGTCTTGAGTTTGAGTCGCAATTGACTTGCGAAATCGGTTTTCGAAATCGGAGGGGTTCTCAATTGGGGGACAAGGTTCCGTTTTCCACAACATTGTCTCGTATAATGGTTTTAAACGATTTACGTGCGTACGTTGACATACATAAGAACCATCAGCTATCTCTACAGTACTATTATTATAAACTTTTACTACTCTATAAGGACCTTTATATTTAGATGTAAACTTCCTACTATCGCCATCCTTAACTACACGAATATCTAATAAGACTTTATCACCTACAACATATTTCTTTTCTTTTGCTCGTTTGTTATATTGTTCGCGCTGGCGATTCCGAGCTTTCTCGGTTTCTTCGCGAACTCGTTGGAAGCTATAACGCAAGCGATCGTTTAAATTCCCTACATAATCAGAAACGGATTTAAAAGTTGAAGGAGAAGCATCTAGAAATTCGTTAATAGGGATATTAGGATCTCTACCGTGCACTAAATAATAAGGGGTTTCAAGTGTCGAAGAATGCGTAGAACTACGGTATGCAAATAAAACATCATCCAACATTTCTTCCCAATTAGCATGTTGCCCATCTTTTAATTCTTTTCTTAACATAGAGGTTAATGTTCGATTAAATCTCTCGGTCTCACCATTACTAGCAGGATTGTAGGCAGTGGTGAGCCTTTGATCAACCTTTAACTTTTTACAAAAAATAGCGGAACAATTTCGATGTGAAATTTGTTCCACGTTCAGAGACAATAGCTTTTGGCATTCCATGCCGTACAATAATGGTTTTATATACACACTCAGCTGTGGTTTGGGCAGTTTGATCTTTCAATGCTACTGCTTCTACCCAGCGACTAAAATAAT
The DNA here is from genome assembly GCF_020631705.1 of Daphnia magna. Lineage (NCBI taxonomy): Eukaryota > Metazoa > Arthropoda > Branchiopoda > Diplostraca > Daphniidae > Daphnia > Daphnia magna. The sequence continues at coordinate 263,367 of NW_025533123.1, forward strand.
CAGTGATAACTAAGATATAACTATTTCCATTAGGAGAAACGGGAGTAATAGGGCCTAAGAAATCATCCCGGTCAGAGTGGCTGGGAGATTTTTTAAAACGTAATCAGTCGCTGTCAATAAGGAAACCAGAAGCCAACAGTCAAGCCCGTGCTGCTGGATTTAATGAGCCTGTTGTGCAACTATTTTACGATAAATTAGACGAAGTAAACGTCAAGCATAAATTTCCAGCGCACAGGGTTTGGAATGGAGATGAAACCGGAAACTCTACAGTTCTGCCACCTATAGAAGTCATAGCACCAAAAGGAAGGAAACAGGTAATGAATAAGTAGATAATTTATTGTAGAAAAGTTACTTTAACGTTAATTCTTTATTAGGTCCAGCAAACAGTTTCTGCGGAGAGAGGGAAAAATGTAACTATGCTAGCCTTTGTTAGTGCTAGTGGTTCTACGATTCCACCAATATTCGTTTTTCCTCGCTACTCACATGCAACTTCCAAAATGTTCAAAATTAGTAGCCAACGGTGCCCAAGCTTCAGTCTTACAATGTAGAGAACAAAATGTAACCTTTCACACAGAATTTACAAAATGTGGTCCTCAACCACGTTATCTCAATTTTACAATTGCAGTCGAAGGTTGGGAGCTCGTACCCTTCACCGACTGCTATTGGTATTCAAATTTTGTAAATTTTAACGGGAAAACTAACGCTCACAAAAATGGGGAATGGATTCCGGTGTTTGCAAACATCCAAGTTCAAGGTAGAAAACTCATTGAAACAGAGACATTCGAAGCCGACAATACTCTAGCAACCCTTCTGCAAATGCACCCAGCCATTCAAAATAGCCCTTTGAGTCATGCGTCGGTAATGGCTGACATTCTCGCCACCAATCATGAGCATCAATCAGAAGACAACACAAAAGAACTTCTCACTTCCAATGTCCTAATTCACCATAGCGATGCCCCTAACGTAGATTTTGTAGCTAAAATGGGGGGTTGGATAAAAAATTTCGGAGCCATTTCAGGCTTTGGGATGATTTCAGTATTCGCTGTAAGATTTTCTGGTATCGGGTCCCTCCTACTCAAAGCCTTCGCAATCATGTCAAAAATATTTCAACTCAACTACTTCAACAAAACACCACCAGCCATTACTGCAACAGCCACACCACCACCGATCCAAATCATTATGCCTCCTACCAGTTCATATTCAACCCAATCCACAGCCTCAGAACGATCGACAGAGCCCCCACGGAGAAAGAAGAGGCAGCGAAACCACCAACGCCCTAATCAGCCAGAAGCCGAATCATTCCTCCAAGAAAATCGAATCAATCCTCCCACATAATTGAGGTAATTGATGTCTAATGCAATAAATTCGCCACTGTGTTCCTATAATCAATATACTCCTATTCCTGTACTTTCCTTAAACACCCTTCTAGACTTAACCGTATAATTGCTGATGTCGGATTTGTTTGCATATTTCAAACCATGTTCCATTTTTCATCTCCTAAGTAGAAATGGGTCTTCGAAGGAATTTACGAGTCAGAATGCAAAAGAGATCAAACGTATACACAGTCCCCTAAAATAAAAAAAATAAAATAAAATTGAATGGTTCACCTCGGGAGCACGACAAATAGACGAAGTCTAATTCAGGAAACTGAAACATCGTACCCGTGTCATCAGCGTAGGATCCACACATCATTCGATGAAAATAAAATGCAGAAGCTGGTACCGATTATTGCGGGACGCAACAAAAGAGGAGGGGGGTGATGTAAAGAATTGATCTCTCAGATTGCAAAGAACCTTGAGAGTTCAACGTTCTCAGGGTAACCCTTGTTATTGTCACAAAGCAATGCGGGGAGTTGACCGTGGGAATGACTTTCGACTGAACCGTCAAATTCGTCGTGACCTTCAATCGGAGACCCATCTAGCTAGCCTAGAATATTCCCCCTTACTGGTCACTAGGGCAAGGCCAAGAATAGACCATATACTGCTTCCTTTAAATTTGACCTCTAAGAAAGTGACACTTAGCCAGAAAAGCCTACCCGAAAGGTAACAAATAGGATCAAAAAAGCAGAAACAAGTAGATTCTTAGACGGACCATTCTTCACTCAACTAGTGTGTGGTTCTCAGAGATAAGGAGATGGCTCACTCCACGTAAAGCCCAGCAGTCGACATTTTCCCTCCTCCCCCTCTCTAGCAGACGAATTCGACTGCGCTGCTCCTTTCGGCCAGCTCCGGAATCATGGCCGTACTTGGCGGTAAGGATTTCCCAGTAGCGCTCCCCCTTCACGTTTTAAACGATACCGTCCTGAAAATTTCAACTGTTTCGTTCGTGTACGAATTTCTAAGAGAAGTGGGAGTTGTTAAATTCAAATGGAATACATAACTATCAAAGTTTTACTTATTTTTTTTCAATACTTTACTTTTTACTATATCCAATGTTGTATTGCTACTAAATGATTATAACAGATGGACTTCTAATAAAATCTACTGTCTTTAAATTTTTTTTCGAAAAATGTCTGTTGTTTCTATCGTAAAAGACGGAAATATGGGAATTTATGCTATTTATGGGCTTAATTAGAGAGGGAACAAATCAAATACAAATATTTCAAAAGAATACAGAGGCAAGAAGAAATAATGAATTATTTTATACTTGTTGGACACGAAACATTGTTTTATGGTATCTCAACATATGACACGACATAAGTATGAAAAGAATGTTAGAAGTTCACTAGTCTAATGGAATAATTTTCTTTTGTCCTCTTTTTTTTCTTTTTTTTTTCTTTTTTTTTGATAGAGAGAATTCATGTTATTTTGTGTTTGTTTGTTTGAAATTTTATAATTTTTTTTGCGATTATTGTTCTCAGATGCTTTTTTTCCCCAGTTCTTCTGTTTCTTTTTGGTATACCTTTTCCTTTTTTTTTTTTTTTTGTTATTTATTTTTTTTAAATATCCAAGTGAGATGAAACATACAATGTATTTTTCTATTCAACTACTACAAGGATTACAATGGAGAATCATGACGGCTATTTCATTGGTGTGGCGTTTTGCGACGACCCGTCGTTCCTTCCTCCTGGTAGTGCTGCCAATCGGAGTCTTCGGATCAGCAGTTGAATCCGCCTATGCCGCCAGTGGAGGAACTTCCGAGAATCACTGCTGGGAGCTGGTGAATCACGGTTGATGTCCGGTTGGAGTTTACGTTCGTATGTTAATACGGCAGGTGTTGGCGCTGGCATCCCAGCCCTTGCTCCGGGGACGGTGATTACGAGGATTTCTCGTCCACTTCCAATATTTCGGAGAACGTGGCGTTTGAGCAGTGGACTGCACATCCGGCTGCTGCGCCTGCACCCAGCTGAGGTCGATGGGTTGCGCCTCAGGTGTGTTGGTCGGTACCTATAGGCTGTACTGTTGATCAGCAGGCCAACCCCAGTCGTCGTAAGCGTCGGTCTCCCAGATCTGCGTCGGGACTGGTTATTGGGCGTCCTCTTGTCCGTTTTGGTGATTTTGCTCCATGATGGCAGTTGAAAAGCGTGTCTTAGCTTGAATGAACAGATGAGCAGCGTTGAGAGAATCTGCGAGACACTTGGTATTTTTCTTCATGTTATATAGTCGAGATCTCTGACAACAGAGAAAGGATGGCCTTCGACCTTCTAAAAAGTCACCCCTCTGGCGCCCCAAGCAATACGGGGAGTCGACCATTGCGGAAAAAGCCCCCTTGTTTTCGAACAAAGAAGAAAGTCAAGTTGACCGTTGGAAATGACGCTACTGTGACCCCCACGCCAACCAAGGAAAAAATGCTTCCTCAAGAAATAAAAAATAGAACTAGAATTAGCTTGCCCCTTCAGTCTTCTGTTAGCATTCACGCTAGTTGTTCCTGTCTGTCCCGGCCTGTCCCAGCCCTACTGTGCCTACAAATACAACATGCGGTAAAGTCAAACAACAATTCTTTTGTACTTTAAAATCTTGTGATAGTTTATACGTTCCACGCGCGTGTAAACCATTACATTGGTGTCAGCGATCTATCGTACTCGTGTGTCTTATCCTTCAATTGTTGCATGAATTATTTTGGCTCCAGGACCCCCGTGTGGTCATTTCCGGATGAGTTTTACATTATACGTTTAACGTCATTCCGAAGCGGCTGTCGAAAGATTTAGCGATCGTATGTACACGGCGTGGATCTTGTCAGTCGGGTTAGGGATTGATTCTTAGTATATTGCTGGCTTTCAGTGACATACGAGAGAGTACATCAAACACTTTCTTAATGGCTATGACGGTAAGAAAGCAACTTTAACCACCCTCCAATCGTAAAAAGGGGTATAATGCGCCACACACGACGCAGGAAGGCGAGGCCTTCTTACCACGGAGACCACGATCACAGCCACGAAGAGTCGAACAAAATTGCCGTAGTGATGTTTTTCATCGCTAGCACATTTCCTTTTACCTTATAATTTTGCCACAGTGTTCCTTTTTTCTCAGTTCTTAACGTCGTCCTCTTATACTATCATTTCCTTTAGTAGTCGCCATAGTGTCGTTTCCTTTTTTTTCCCCATTGCTGTTTCATTTCCCTCCACTTATTCTACGTATAATTTAGTCACAGTGTGCCTTATTAATTTTTATCGTAATGCTTTTCACTTTCACTCTTCCAGATGTAAGTATCGCTCTGTTCTTTTCCGTTTTTTTTTTATTGTGTTGCCATTGTTTGCGCTATTCATTTTTCACATAATTTTGCCACAGTGTCTTTACATGTGCACGTTTTCTCTCTCTACTTCCGTATCCATAAAATTGTCGCAGTTACTTTGCTTTTACTTTCCATTTTTCATTCTTATAGTGCCTCCTCCTGTTCTATCTTGCTCTTCCGTCGCATTCCTTTGCTATTCGCGTTCAGAAGCTGGGAGTGATTGTTGCGGGGCGAAACAATTGAGGAGGGGGGGAGGGTGATGTAAAGAATCGAGATCTCTGACAACAGAGAAACGATGGCCTTCGACTTTCTAAAAAGTCATTCCTCTGGCGCCCCAAGCAATACGGGGAGTCGACCGTTGCGGCAAAGCCCCCTTGTTTTCGAACAAAGAAGAAAGTCAAGTTAACCGTTGGAAAGGACGCTACCGCGACCCCCACGCCAACCAAGGAAAAATTCGTCCTCAAGAACTAATAAATAGAACTAGAATTAGCTTGCCTCTTCAGTCTTCTGTTAGCATTCTCGCTAGTGGTTCCTGTCTGTCCCGGCCTGTCCCAGCCCTACTGTGCCTACAAATACAACATGCGGTAAAGTCAAACAACAATTCTTTTGTACTTTAAAATCTTGTGATAGTTTACACGTTCCACGCGCGTGTAAACCATTACACAGCCATGGTAGCGTTCTGTGAGGCACACACCACAACCGGGAAAATTGTGGCCTATGACTCAAAACTTCCAGATGCTGGCGTTACTGCGGCAAATGACCTCGCAATGGCTGGTTCCAGAATGTCCGGGAGTGGAGGGTTCCCTGTACCCAAAACTGCAAACCCGATATTGTGGTTGACATATATGAAATCTCACGGAGGAGTACCAGAGGAGGTGCTGCAATGGGCAAATGGACAGGCAAACAGAATATCTAAAACTCGGCCGGGAACTATGGGAGAGTACATCAAACCTACTTACATCTAAACACGTTTTGACCCTCATGAAAAAAAAAAAAAAAAAAAATGTTCCGCCGTAAAATTTTGAAACGTTTTTTTCTCGTCAGCATTTCCACACGATTGAATATTTTCCAATTCTTTCTTCCAATCCTTTTCTCTTCTTTCTTATTCGTGCACTTGTCTCTTTCCTTACTCTTAAACTTTGTCTCATGCTTTTCTCCCTTTTGAACTGTCTGTTTCCCCCGCGTCCCGCTCTCGCTACCAGAAGCCGCTTCGTATCGTTTTACCAACGTGCGCTCCCGTAACGCTCGCGCTACATCGGTAAGCTTCCAAATTGCCCTTATTCTGTCCTTTCCCGTGTAATTCTTATGGCCTTAGTCAAGTGAAATACACGTCTATCATTGTGGGTAATTCGCCTCCGAGTTCACTTAAATTCCAATTCCAAACAACATTTAATTCTTTGCAATTGTAACGAAGGCCTACAAATACATTTAATTATGATACCCACATTCTTATTATATTATGTTTACTCTCCCTTGGCATATAATTATGTCTATATTTTACTCTCTCACATCTACTCTTCTTTTGCATATTATTCGAATATTGTGATTCGCATAGTAACCATTTGTCATAGACATCTTAGAGTTGACCCAATTGAACACCTGCTGTCTGACTCACACGTGCGACGCACATCACGCCATTAAATAAACATCCGTTTGATTGGTCGCACGCGCGACGCTAATCAAGCCATTAAACAAACACTTTCTGATTGGCTGCACGCGCGACATAGTGTTACGGTTTAACAAGAAACCGAACTAAAGAATTGAGACGTACGCTACTTAAGGAACTATTCAACAATGTATTTACCGCGAGGGGCAGCCAGACAGACCACCGTCAGAGCTCCCTCTTGAATCATGTGATGGTGGGGGGATAGGCTGCAGAAGGCCGGCGTGGGGACGAGATACGTGCTTAAAACACTGACAATGAACACAGGACAACACAAAATTACGAACATGTTTTGCCATTCGTGGCCACCAAAAACGATCAGACAATCGGGAAAGGGTCTTTTCAATACCAAAATGACCAAGGCTTGGATAGAGCAGGTTATACCGCGTTGTTCGGGCACATGGCACAACAAGCAGCTATTGAGGTGCTAGGGCTTAAAAACATGGTGGCGCAAGCTCATTATCACGGGATGACTGCCATCACTATGATAGTGGGTGCAATGAAAGAGTGCCCCAACTTCCAATGGGGAATTATTGACGCGATCTGGCCCACAGAATATCAGACTTTCGTCGCGGTTGTCAGTGATTTGCGGTTGCCAGGCACTCAGCGAATAAACCCTTGGGGGATTTGGTACGATGGCTGAGAAGAACATTATTAGGGCCACCCAATTTAAGAGGCTATCACAACTCGCCTATGATATCCAAGTCAAGTATATGGGCAATACTTCCATCCAGGCTCTGGCATCTTATGGCACTCGCGCCGTCTACGGGAAATGGGGCCCAACTATCGATGCTCTTATGGCCGATTATGACAATTGGTTGATAAACAACAACACGGTCGCTGCACTCACAGCTAACATACCTCTTCTGACACCAAATGTTACGGTTTAACAAGAAACCGAACTAAAGAATTGAGACGTACGCTACTTAAGGAACTATTCAACAATGTATTTACCGCGAGGGGCAGCCAGACAGACCACCGTCAGAGCTCCCTCTTGAATCATGTGATGGTGGGGGGATAGGCTGCAGAAGGCCGGCGTGGGGACGAGATACGTGCTTAAAACACTGACAATGAACACAGGACAACACAAAATTACGAACATGTTTTGCCATTCGTGGCCACCAAAAACGATCAGACAATCGGGAAAGGGTCTTTTCAATACCAAAATGACCAAGGCTTGGATAGAGCAGGTTATACCGCGTTGTTCGGGCACATGGCACAACAAGCAGCTATTGAGGTGCTAGGGCTTAAAAACATGGTGGCGCAAGCTCATTATCACGGGATGACTGCCATCACTATGATAGTGGGTGCAATGAAAGAGTGCCCCAACTTCCAATGGGGAATTATTGACGCGATCTGGCCCACAGAATATCAGACTTTCGTCGCGGTTGTCAGTGATTTGCGGTTGCCAGGCACTCAGCGAATAAACCCTTGGGGGGATTTGGTACGATGGCTGAGAAGAACATTATTAGGGCCACCCAATTTAAGAGGCTATCACAACTCGCCTATGATATCCAAGTCAAGTATATGGGCAATACTTCCATCCAGGCTCTGGCATCTTATGGCACTCGCGCCGTCTACGGGAAATGGGGCCCAACTATCGATGCTCTTATGGCCGATTATGACAATTGGTTGATAAACAACAACACGGTCGCTGCACTCACAGCTAACATACCTCTTCTGACACCAAATGTTACGGTTTAACAAGAAACCGAACTAAAGAATTGAGACGTACGCTACTTAAGGAACTATTCAACAATGTATTTACCGCGAGGGGCAGCCAGACAGACCACCGTCAGAGCTCCCTCTTGAATCAAAGCCAAAGAACAACTGCCACACACCCTCGCCGTTTGTCTTCGGCCGAGAGTGTGTGCAAAAAAAGGGTGAGGGAAGAAAAAGGGGGTCGCCCCATCTGGCGATACAATAATCAAGCATAAACGGCCTAGGCCTTCTAGCGGTTAGGCCGAGATGGCGGGCCCGCAACAATAGCGACGCGTCAACAGCATCATGCCACTTTGACGAGATACGAGGTTTCATGGTGAACCCAAAATCTAAGAAAGATGAGACAACTAGCAGCTCGCTAAACGTTCAGTTGCCTTCAACAACACTAGTTCGACACCTAACTTGCCTTAGAGTTTTCTCTTACAAGTGTTTCTCCGGCTGCCTGTTTCCGTAAGTGCCTATCTGAATTGTATTTCCAATCGTCTCCATTTCGTGTCTGAATTCGCCGTATCGCACGCGCTACTACGGTAAGATCAATTTACGTTGTCTCCATTTACACTTTGTTTCCCTTTAGTTTCTCGTGTCCTTATGCGTGTAGTCTCCCTTATATTTTATGGCCTATTCTAGTAATACACTGTCATCATTGTGGGTAAACGCCTCCGAGTTCCGTGTTAATATGTATTTGTCTTAATCCGTAAAGTCATTCACCCGAGAGGGAGGATGCTTTACATAATACTTCACCCCACAAGGGATGTATTAAAGTACCAGAGTGTCAAGCTTATAATTTGAGAATTTTTTCTTTGGATGTCAAGCGATCTACAGTCAGCTTGATATCGTTTTCTATGAAGTACGAAAAAAAAAAAAAAAAAGGTTTTCCTTCTGGGAAAAGTGACTTTGTCCGTTGTATGCGGAGAGACAATTTTACAGCAAGAATTTATTGTTTTAAACGGTGTTTCTGAAGATTGTATCCTTGGATGGGATGCGATCAAGAAGCATGGTTTTCAGCACGATGGTGAAACAAAGAGCATTTATTTAGTACGAGATGGGCAAGACCCATCGTCTACTTTAAGGTACCGGAAATGGCAATTACGGCAGTAAAAAAGACGACGTTACCTCGTCAGACGTCGCTAGTAGTTGTATGCCAATTAAAGGGTTCATTTCCGTATGGCAATGGTTATCAGTATAGAGCAAGTAACTGACGCGTACCCCCACTGTTTTACGAACACACCTTACTATTTTAAGAGAGAAATTGCGGCTGGCGGCCATGTTTATCTCGAAATAAACATGGCTTCCAGCCGCAAAAGCTAATCTTAAAACACCAAGGTGCGTTCGTCCCAATACCAATTGGGTACGCTTACCCTCGTTCTTTCCTATCTTACCTATCATTCTATCTTTACATTTAAGAGTACTTTACATTTTGAGTAAATAAACCCAATAGTTAAACAGAAAACAGAACAAACAGCTCTAACGATCATTAGACACAATAAAATGTGAGCAAGGTCTGAAAGAAACATGTCCAACATCAATTTATTGGGCCAGAACCGTCATTCGCATGACGGGGTGCCCCGGGTTGCTCGGTTCAAACCGGTTTGTATCCGTGTTGGCGGTTTTAACCAATAACCCGACACGTAACCCGGTTTACCCAGCAATCCGAACTGACCCGCGAACTGAACCGTTAATTTTTATGAAAGAGATTACTCGCTGGGCATGTTTTCTTCAGATTTATTGATTCACAAATTATTAAATTGAATTGCTCTACATGTTTATACACTTAACACTTTTCCAAAGTTTGTACGAATCTGTGAAATAGTTCATTTCACTCACGGATCCGAACCAACCGTTCCACATTCAACATAATTATCGGTTTCTACCTATTAAATACTATCTTTTGACAAAATAACTGTCTAGGAAACACTTCCTTTCTCTTTATACATCTTTCCTTATTACAATCATTAGATTAAACTCACTTTTAAGTTACAAATTTTATTTTGTGGAATGGAGGTCTGAATCATTGCCTCCCACAGCCAACGCTCACACACACACACACAAAGATGGCAAGACGCACATTTTCTCCAAATTCGGTATTTCAGTAGTGTCACTTCAATGTGCCACGCCCAAACGTCAGCGCCACCGCTATAGCATCCCATACACACCCACGCACATAGTTTTACCCTTTCTTTTGCTCCCCTTTTCGTAAGTTAGCCGCTAAAATGTGGAACTTGGTCTGAAGAAAGTTTCAAGGACACATACACACTTGCTAGTATTTCACGTCCCTCTCCACCCTCTGCTTCCGTGCATACCCTTTTCCATGCGTTGGACTTAGAAAAATTCTTCAACTTGGTCTCCGCGAGACGGTATCGAAGGGTCGAGACCATCACCGCTACATCCCAGTGGGATTATCCCGGCTCTCTGATTGGCTCTCTCAACCCTTATACCCTTCCATGTATTTCTGCTTTCCGCTCCCACATTTTCCTGATACGCACATCGTGGTTTTCCGTGGGAGTGGAGTTCGCGCTTTGATTTGTTTGTTTCCTTGTGTATTTATATTAATTATTAAAAAGAAATTAAAACTTTAACGGTAAAAGGCATTGTGTTTGATAAATTTTAAAAACGGGAAGTAAACAATAAACATAAATAATAACACAACACACAGTAAAACCCATTACAAGATCCGATTTCCACAATTCATTGGCCGCTAGATGGCAGTACCCCTACGTATTACGCCATATGGAAAAACGACGCCACATAGTTGGAATACGTATTCCGAAATGGAACTTCAGTCAGCCTGGACACAGCGGCTTATGGGGAAATTTGCTAAAGCTAGCGATAGGGCCCGCGTCCAATGGGTAGGTATTTGGGCGAATGGGTAGGTCTTCTCGCCTAAAAAATTGGATCTGGTGGGGAACGGTTCTTGAGGCTTTGTGCCCACAAACTACCCGGGTTTCACGTGGGTAACACAATTTCGAAATCGGTTCCACTATCCGGTTAGCCTCGATTACCCGGGGGTTTTATCCTGAAAATTTAGCAATCTCCGCCACAAGATGGCACTCATCCACCAGGAAAAAAAATTTCTTACTACTCCCTCTTTTTAAAACTTGGCGCCTTCCAAGCCACCATTTTTCAAGATGGCGGTGTGTATACCCGGCTTACCCATAAAACTGGCCCTGTCTTGACAAATAGGCTACCCGGATCGCCCATGAGCGACTATTTTTCTATTTTTGGCGTCGATCCGTGGGTAACCCGGGTTTTCGGGAACCGGGGACGAGTCCTTAGTTTGACAGATGACAGTTACTCTGCATGACTGATTCGATGAAGTTTTTGTAAAGCTTAGAGATTGCTCCTTTTATCAAACGTCGTTTTCTCTTCAATTCTAATAATGGTCCAGAAACTGAAAGCTGAAGGTTTTGACCAATTCCAAACTGTTGTCAATGAGGTTGAAAACAAGAACCCAAATGGGGAAGTTTTTATTCTGTTTTCAGGTTCCAAAGATACAACAGGTAATTTATTGCTACTTTATTCTAGTAAATTGGAAAATTTTATTTTAGTTTTCCTGGTATTTGTAGGTCAGAGCTGGTGTCCTGATTGTGTTGAAGGTAAGTTGAATACTGTTGTGTCATGCAAATTCTCGCTATAACTACTTTTATTATTAAAGCTGAGCCCGTAATAGAGAAAGCTTTAGAAAGTGCCCCAGAAGATGCAACTTTCATATATGTTGGTGTTGGTGATAGATCCTTGTAAGTAATATTATCTCTGAGAAATTGATAACCTTTTGAATAACCATAGTTCCTTTTTAGTTGGAAGGATCCTAACTGTGTTTTTAGACTTGACAGCAAAATCAAACTAACATGTATCCCAACATTAATTAAATGGGGAACAAACAAGAGGCTACTTGACTACCAATGCAACAACCTTGATACTGTTCTTATGATGTTTGAAGATTAACATCCATTCAAATCAAACTTAGTCAACACTCGTATTTTTGGTTTGATTTCTGATTCGGTTTATGGTACTGGGTTTGGTGCAAAGATTGTATGTGTTGCATTAAAGATATGGTATTGAACTAGTCTTGCCATTCCACGTCTTTTTAGTCAGCCGATTTAGCAAAGTTAACTGGTATACATTGGGCTATAAAGTGTAATTTGAAAATTTGTCCCATCTTGCAAGCAAAATGAATTATTTTGTTATATTGTCAGGATTTGCACAACACTATAAAGCTAAAAACATTTATTGACTAATTAATTTGTTGTAACGACAGCGTATACTACCTTTAAATCACATACTGCATCATTATCATTAAATCATACTGAAATTTCGTTATGACTTCAATACTTTTTTAACTATCGCGCCTATTAATATGGAATACTGTGATTTTTGGAGTGTAGGGAAATTATGTGCTAGAAAAATAAAATTTGTTATCAGCAGGCTCTAACTAAATCAAGTGGTTTACTTTCTTGCGCTAACCAAGTCGCAATCTTGTTGCATGCAAAAGGGTTGCAACGGTTTGTGCACAATAGAAACGCTTGTGGACATTCTTCCAGAGCTATACCTGGCTAAACTGGCAAGCAACATTAATGTAGAGTTAAGGAGGGCCCCGTTGTCCGTATCAAGTTTTTCTTATAAGAAACTGGCGCGTCGTATAGCAGGTCACACACAAAAGAGTGTTTTACAAACTCTTTATTAGTTTCTTGACGATAGCTGTTTAACACACAAAGGATAATTGTGAGGTAGTCAGCATTTGTTTACGCGTAGCTTATTTGATAGCCAGAAACGCCTTGCTTGTAAATCCTGATCAAGAAGAACAGTATGAAATACGGGGTTAAGTATGAGAAGCCGTACTAAAATTGAAAAGAAGTTGAAAGTCGTCCATCTTCTTATCAGTCGTTGTTGCTTGTGGCTGAAAGGTTGGAGAACCTCTAGTGTTTTTCAGACATATACAGCAGAGGAGCGCACTTAAATGAAAATCGCCTTTTTTTTTATTATTTATGTTTCAAACGAATATCTTGAAGAGGTTTCATTTTAGGAAATGAGAAAGTTACGTATTCAACCAGGTGACTTTGGTAGGCAAACAATTCCTAGTTTTTTTTTTAAAACAATACATAACCAATTGTTTAGAATGAGAAACTTGAAATTCGGAAACATCACGACGCCCGCCTACCTCGAGAGTTTATTGCCCTGGGGATGCGAAGAGTCAGTTTAGCTTAAAGCAGCCACTAACGCATTGCTGCATAGCCAGTGAAAAGTATTGTGCCTCTCTTCTGTTTAGATGCACCGGAAAAACTCAAAAGAGAATGAGAGTATGGGGCTTACATGAAGATCGATGTCCGTTTTTTCCGATCCCTAACATGAAACCCTACTTTCCTCGACGCTCGTCTTTAGACACACACACACACACACCCAACACCTCGCCTTCCTTTTTCTCCTTCAGTAGTTACAGTGTCTCCTTTTACTGTTACCATTCGGCCATAGTCATTCGGTTTGTTTCATTCGATTCGTGTTAGGCTATCAGCAGCTATTACCGTCTAGAGTTTATTTTCTGCAAAGAGTGCATACTGCCGTATGCATAATATACAAAAAATTGCCCCTTTTTTCCCCCTTTAGCTTGTTGATTTTGAATAATAATGCCTATATTCGTTAAGTATACCGATTGCGATTAGCGACGCATTGCATAACGGTGTGTTCCGTGTTTTTCTCCAGTCCAACATGAAAAAATGTCAAAACATCGTAAAAAAAGTTATGACAGATTAATGATAAATGGGGGGCAAACTATAGCCAGTAAGCCCAAGCCATGACTATGATTGGTTTAATGATGATTAACAGCAAAATGTCTTGCTGAATGGACTCGATTTAGCAATCTAGTCACACCAACTAAAAGGAACAAATGTCACTTGCGCTGCGTACGTTTTTTGATGACTGTAGCCGTTTGACTTAAATGAGGATTTTTGAGGCTCTTATGTGAGGTCACTTGAGCAAAGTTAATGGATAAAAAAGAAAAAAAAAAGGTTTTTCAGCCACCAACCGACTAGATAGCATCAATCGATAGTTGCAGAAAGTGAAGGGCATCCAGCCAGCCGAGGGATGCTGAGGAGAGAAAAAGAAAAAAAAGCCAAAGAAATCGGACGTGTTCGAGTGGTTGCTCTGTCTCATTTTCTCACTTCGATGCTAAACTTATCAATGTCTTATCGCTGCTTTGGAATGTTTCTCGCTGGCTGCCGGGCTGCTACTCGCCCGTCTTCCTCATATATATTTTCTATCTTGCTTTGCTCTTTTTTCAGACGAGTGACCACTTGATGCCGTGACCAAGATGGTTCTGAACTGTAATTCAATTTACTCAACATACAAGTTCAAACCAAAAGAGAGTAAAGAAAAATGGGGCAAGTGTTCATCAGTTTTCTTATTTCAAAGGGGGGCCACGCTGCTGGGCTCTACACCGAAAGAATATAAGCCAAGATTGGGTTAGTGCTGGAACAATGCGTGCTGCCAAAGGCCGGGACCGTACTGGCCCGCAAATTAAATCAGACTGGCGAGGGGGAAAGGGGGCCAATACGGAGTGATTAAACGCGTCGTGTGGCAAATATATAAAGGTTAGAACTAGTGATATAAAGGGCCAATATAAATATATGTTTGTTGTTCCAATCACGCTTCAGTTGAGATGGGTATTCATCGGTCGGATGGCCAAGGGGGCGATTTATTCATACAAGAAAGAAAGAGAGGGAGACAGAGAGAGAGAGAAAAAGACCACTGGTGCACTTGAATGGCAGTATAGACCTCAAAAAGGACGTGCAGTGGGAGAAGAATGATCGACGACTATTGGGAAATCAGAGGGAACAGCGGGAATACCGCCAGCACCAGCAGCTTTTTGTCTGAGGCTGGTGACGGCGTCAGGGCTATATGGTCTCTTGAGTTCCGACAGTATGTCATCGGCCAACACACACACGCGGGTCCGACAACAAAAAAATGGGGGGTATTGCAACCATGAACAAGCATCCTTACGCTTGGTTGCTTTTCAATTGAAAAAAATATGCCACGTAATAAGCGGTTGGTATCTGTCCTTTTTTTTATGCCGAGCACCGAAATTCGCTTCTTAGATTTATGCGTCAATGTTTAAATATAAGCAGTCGAGCCATATAAAGTCCATTCTTTGCTCGCTCGTTTCATTTTTTTTTTTTTTCTATTGGTATTGACAAGATTACTGGCGGACTTGTAAAGTGGCCTATACTATCGATCCATTTGTTAGCCGACGCTTTGCTGCTGTCTTTAAGGAGAATAAAAGTGTATAAAAGAGAAAGAAGAATGCTCGTTGTCCTAACAGATCACGAATCCTGTGGGTTTCGTACATAAGATAATTAGTAGGCCCTGTATATAGTCCCTCACGTTTCGTCGCGGTATATGAGTTAGACATTATATTGCTGTGCTATGTATTATATAGATGGATAGACATATACTTGAGTAGGAACTTGTATTTCTCTCTCTCTCTCTTTCTCTCGATGTGCTGAATCCCCAAGGTGTCGTCTTTTGTCCTGGAACGCTGCAAGTCTGGCGATCAAGAGTAGCCGAGACTCATTGCCAGTGAGAGGGGAAACAATCATGCTGTGTCCTCCGTTCGTCGACATCGATGGATAGCCCGTGTGGTTCGGCCCGATGCTGGATGAAGTAATTTCTAATACACAGACGTGTGAGCACCCTAGATCACGATTAAGGAGCAATCGGGGTCATGTCTCTTCTCATCCGTTCGCCTGTGTCAACTAACTTTCGAACGAACGTCATCAAACCATCTCCGCGTTTATGCAGAAAGCGGTTTGAATTTTCCCCCTCTTTGCGCTTGTTCAACTAAACGTGTGCGATATTTCCTGATAATTTAGCGTATATATCATTGGAAAGAAATCAAGCTACGCGCAGTCGTCGGACAACAGGTGATGGCTAAATCGCGTATACGGGTGGAGGTCAGTAAACATTTTTTAAAGAAAGACACGAAAATTTCGTGAGGAGCCAAAGGTAATAGTTCAAACGGAAAGAGCGCGTAATACCAGTGCGGACATCATTTTGTATACCTTAATGAAAGGTGATGAGACAATTGCCGTCGGCTTGTACGGATCAAGGCCAAAACAGCGCTGGGCAAAGGAAAGAGTCGGTGTGTCCCGCCTGCCCAGGAAGAGCTCAAAAGGACAAGGCTTAAACAAAAACACACCATCGATATAGTACAGTCCAGTTCATTTTCGTTGCTTCTACCTGTGGACGAAAAGAAGACACTCCACCATAATGAAAACAAAGAGGACTCGGCCGTTTGGAAACCTTATGGTGTGCCTTTGATTTTATCATTTCCCGTTCGCTCTTCTTTAAAGTGCAACGCACACGAAACTATACGAGGCTGTACAATGTGCTACACGATTTCATTAGTTACAAACTCTGCACTACTGAGATCGTTGCTGTTTGAAAATGTATATTTATTAAACGACATGAATTCAATAGCCAAAAATAGTCCCGAACGATGCGATGCAACCAACTCGAAACGTTTATGATTTTAGAGAAACATAAAGGGTCGGTTTTGTTCTTTGTTTTAAGTGTTTTGAAAGAAGTCACTCGCACCCTTTTGAAGTGGTGCGCTGTGACAAAGTTCCGCGCACCTTCCAGCCAACGGTATAGTTGCCCCTGCATAGTTATGCATATCATCATCGTCAAATCTATTGAAGTAACAGGGCGCAACTACAAGACAACATATTACCTATTAAACACTGTTATTGTTGTCAAATTTCGAGATAATGAACCGCGTTGCAATGCAAGAGACATTACCGTAATAGGCCTATAAGGCATAAGAATAATTTAAAAGCGTATTTAATTATGTAAAGAAACATTGTTAAAAATGACAGAATGAGTATAGTCTAAGTGTCTGACTAAGCCTCAGTTTAGAACCGCAAATTTAATTGGTTTATCGCTGAAAGCCTTTACGTGTCTAACGGGCTGAGATTCGACTGGACGATTCGGAACATGTAGAGCTTAGCTCAATAAAAATGCATATTTCTATTCCCGTAATAAGAGATCAACGTGAGGGGAGAGGGGGGGACCTCTGGACAACTTTATGACCAATTGATTTACCTTCCAAAGAGAGAGAGAGCAACGCATTGCGAAACAAAAGGATCGATCAGCTGACATGGGCACATGACAACCAACACGACTCGAAATCGATGAAATCAGATCGAAGATGAACGAGTTCAAGAATTCAAGAGGTATCTCATTTGAATTGCAAATGCAAACGTATCAACCTGATGTGCTCCTATGGAAATCGCTGTGGCCCTGGTCGTATTTTCGAGCTCCTTTTTATTTTCTCGTGTATAGCCACTTCACATCCATCGGGCCACTATACACGACTTTGTTGAGAAACTCACAAAGACAACCTTATGACTGTACCCGAAAGTTCCTCTGTCATCACTCGTTACCTGGGCTTGCGTATGTGTAAATATACGCAGTGCGAAAACAGATAGATTCAGAATACCTATAATCCAGGTTGCTGAACAAGACATAGGTTGACTTGTGCTAACAAGCAGCAGGTTAATCCACGCCCAACGAATACCATTTTCTTCCTCAAAACTCGTGAAAAGAATGATGTACTTTTGTATGGATCTGCCATGACTCCAGATTTTGCGGTCTCCCCCCTTTTGACAGTTGGAAAACAAAATCGACAGCCGATCGAACGAGTCTGTTGGATACGTATTTGCGTTGCCGTAGATACGTATATATGCATACTAGGTTAGGGCGTTTCCTTTCGTGACAATTTTGATTGAATTCATATAGCCCATGTTAGGTATTGGTTGACGCGTGCATGGCATTGTCAACGGGGAAATGGTGGGGGGGGGGGGGAATAAGCCACGCGTTGCTTGTGAAAAGGTGAGAGCCTTTCTCGACGATGTACGTGATATCTCCATAAGCTTGTTTTCGAGTGAACTTGATAGTTTTTTTTGTTTTGTTTACGATCGGCAATAGCCATAAGGCTGAAATGGGCGGTGGTATATATAAGACTATTTCGTAAGCCATTAGGTATGTATTATTGAAGGATGTTTGGGTTTAAGTGTTTGGCACTCGTCAAAAGCAGATGATTTTAACGTTCTTCTCCAGTGCCAAATAATAGCAAAGGGAGATTTTTTTTTTAAACGTACAATTATAGATGAGATTGATGTGGGGAAAGGAAAAAAATAATAATAATAATCTAAGAAGTAATAAATAAATGGAATATGTCGCGTTCGGTCTGGATTGAGCAGCTGTTTGCCGATCGTGTTGCAATGGCTTTTATCAAAAGTTGTCAAATTGGACGATTCCTCATAAATATTTGTTATCGTGATTTGTTCTTAGGATCTACCGTGAGAACAACTGCCATCGCGACAGCGAATTTATCGAAACGCAGACTGTGAGATATTGCGCTTAAAATAAAAAGGTAAAATGTAATTTTTGTTTTTTTTTCCTAATCAATTTATTTGAGTCAATTTCTCTGATGTGTTGTGAATTTTATCGAAGGTCAAGAACAAGAGAAAAAAAAACAAACTCCATCATTATTATTAAAAAGGTAAGTGTACTGACTATTTTCTGATTGTCCAGGATTATGAAGACAGACATCGTTTAACTGGATCCTGCATGGGAATGGCTGTTTGTAGCCTCGACAGCAAGTAGAAATTGGCGGGCACACAGGTCGAAAGAAACAATCCAAACTGCAGCGCAGACGCTGACGCTCTCCTTGGCTGCTTGCGACTGTCTTCCACCAACTAGATCCCCCTTAGCTTATACTATACCGTGGTCGCGTGTGTCTCTCTTTCACACCTTAACCCACTCACGTCACAAACGGGTGGCTACATTGTTACACGTTCAACTGCCGACGATCAAATCTTTTAACAGTTCAGTGTTTTTTTTTCTACTTAAAAAAAAAAAAAGGAGCAGTTTCACACACCAATATCGACGTCGAACATCTAGACGCATGTGTTGGAAACCATTTTTTTTTTTTTTTTCGTTTTAGTTCATTCTCAGGTGTCACGAACTGCTTTAATTACTAATGTGCACGTCATCACTGTGGAGCAGCGAGAATAAGGCGATTTGAACGGCACTATTTCAGCCTTTTCAAAGCCTACGCATCCGCCGTGTAGCAATAACGCTTGTCCGCTTTCACATCAATAAAGGCTGTTGTGTTTCAAAGTTTCGGAAAAGAAAATTGTTGCGGGAGAACCGATAGATGATCAAGCGAAGCAACCTGTTTCCGTAACACGTTTTGCCTCAATGGATGTGCGCGTCTACAACCGAGTGCCGGCGATGATTGTGAACTTGCGATTTATCCAGTGGGTTACGGCTCTGCTCGTTATATTCCGCCTCGCTCGTAAGTCATACAACATTTATAGCTAATCGCATATACCAAGTTAGAAAAACTGAGTGAGTTTTTATTTTATCTATATAATGAACGCGTGGACTTTTAAAAATGATCGGCTCCCAAGTTAATCAGACGGAAAATCCCATTTGCAAAGTTTATTTCCTGATTTGTTTTTGATAAATATTAGCAGCCGAAAAGAGAGGACAAATGCTTATAGCTGCAAAGCTTACGCGAACAAAGTTCGACAAGTCAAACAAGTAAAAACAAAAAAATTATGAAATCCTCCGTTTACGGTTGGCTGCCGCTCCGGCAGTCGAGAGGCCTCTTTAACAGTTGAGTATTTGAAACGATTTTGTTGTTGTTGTTGTTGAAGGACGGGCCATTTAAAAGCCTCAAGTCTTGGGAAAGCTTAGAACTTGCGTCGCATCACGACAAATTGTTGTACCGTAGTCTAGTCGACGAACAATCGCAGGAATAACTAAACGAGGTTAGCGTTTCTCTCGGATTTGTGCATCTCACAGGTACAACGTAAATTGTTTTTGACATTTGGAATGCAGACGTGTCTACTAAACGGATAGTATATATCTATATAATATAAACGTCATTTCCAGCAGAGTCAAAAGGTGCGTTCAGGAAAAAGAAAAATGAAGAAATCCAAAACAGTTAGAAATCCATTTTCACCATTTGTTCGGGAAATGGATGATTAAGTGGAACACTCTACTGGAATTAGGACATTATAGTCTTTAACGTCTACAATTGTTGATCCATTTTGGCCGGTCTCAGTGTTTTGTTTTGGTTTTTTGTTTGTTTGCGGGATGAGAATTACGTCGTATAGATGGGAGTGCGCTAATTTCTGATGCCGGCCTTGTGGTTTATTACCCAGCAGATCAATAGCTGATTTACTCTCATTCGCTTTTTTGTTTTTGTTTTTTGTTATCTCTTTGCTAACGACCGCAGTATATTCCGGATAGGTGTTACTCACCCTTCAAGGGAGAAGAGAGGCTTTTACCGCTCAGATATCCGTTGTCGATCTCTGTCAGGATACTCACTAAATAATTAACTACTACTATTCCGGCAAACATTTTAATCATCTTACACCTCTAATCAGCGTCAGAGTATCGCTGAACTATATACATGGGGCTTTCAACCTTAATAGATTGAATTGTTTCCTCCAAATGAACTTTGTGTCTCTGTGTGTGTGTGCTGTATATAAAAAGCTGAATCAAATGATTCGCTACGCCATCTGATGGCGTCCCAACACCGGAACAAAACTGACGTGAAATATTTCTTTAATCTCCTCTTGTTTTTTTTGTTTTGTTTTTTAAACGTACAAAAAAAAAAGGGGGCCCCCGAATGCGATGGCAATGTGACGTCACGCAACGTGGAAGAGGCACACACCCCAACCAAAACCAAAAAAGGAAAAAAAACAAAAACAAAAACAAAACACACACATCAAGAAAGAAAGCACTACATGAAGAGTGTTCCGAGTTATCTTTTTTTTGAATGAGTGGCATATATGGAGTAGCTATTATTTGATTCCGCTCGTCAGGAACCCCCGCATCGCGCTCCAACACGCCAATGACTAATCCGTCGGGATAGGGCGTTCGAATGCCGCGACAAAGATACCAACGACTTAACTTTTTCTTTTCTTTTTTTTTTTCTTTTTGTGAACAAAAATAAAAATGAACTTTTTACACAACGATGCATAACTATACAAAGAATTAAGGGGGGGAGGGAGGGGAAGAAAAACTGCCAGAAATCTACTCGGGTGAAAAAGAATGCGCAATTTTCAGCATTTTTCTTCTTATTCTTCCACCTATAGTATACGTATAAGTATATATACAGACGATGTACGTGTACGGCACAGCTGGATGGAAGTGCGCCGTGTCGCTATTCCACGCTATAGATGTACATAGCGTCGCAGGATTTTCGGCGCCCTGTAAACTTTCGGTCTCATAACTTGTTTCGCTCCTCTGTATCGTGTATCGATTTCAGAAACTTGTCAGCTGACAAGAGAGAGTGGACGACACGAAGTAGAAAGGTAAGATGGGTGTGTCTGCTGCAACGGAGGGTGAAAGGGACACAGAGCAAAATATAAAAAAAAAGAAAAAGAAAAAGAAGGGAGGAAGGCTATACAGAGTTGCTCGACAAGCACGGAGAGTGGGGGGGGGGCTTTCAAAAGTCGCTAGTGTATATATATATAGAGAAGCAAAAATCAAGGACCCAGTTTTTTTTTTTTTCTCCCTCTCTGTTTGTTATTTGTGTGTGGATGAAAAATTGGGGTGGACGCGGCAGTGAGCGTGCAACGTCGTGCGTGCTGGACGCACCGATAATATGAATGCCGGGGCGCTGTTCTACTTGTCTTGCGAATTAGCCTGATGAAACATGCAATATATGTATGCTTATACAAAAACATAGAACGGGGGGGGGGGGATACAGCAAAGAATGAAAAGCTTCATTCCTCCGACTGTTGAAGGGCCATTCCACGGTCATTATACGCACAAATCATGCTGATGGAGTAGGTTATCTTCGTTCGTTCTTATTGCGCGTTTTAATAGCTGCGCTACGCCATTAACTGCTTGATTTTGCTGATGACATTCTTCTAGTAAGAAAATATAATTTTTTTTTTCTTTATTTACGAAAAAAAATAAAAAATTAAAGCTGGAACGGAAGGGATCCAGTTGCTGCAGGTATCTGTACCCAGCGTGATTCAAGCGGGAGAAGGAGCGGCTCTGCTATGCGACGTCGATATGGAGAACGAGCGGCTCTATTCCGTCAAATGGTACAAAGACGACGAGCTGCAATCGGTCGAGTTCTTCCGGTTCGTCCCACGAGAAACACCGCAGTTGATCGTCTACGATTTGCCCGGCATTAATGTCAACGTAAGTCAATTTATTTTTTTTCTAACGACAGTCATCCGTTGTTTTGGAGTGGGGCTTTTAATTCATTTGTGTGTTAAACGAGAAAAACAAATAAAATAAAATTTGCCTAATTAATGGGGTTGAAAGTCGTGTTGACGACGCATATTTAAAGGTGTTATATATACGTTTAAAGTCGTAATATCGCATATAGTTGAATAGAAATCAACAAAATTGAGCCGCATGACTGGCACGTAATTATCTGTAATGGTCCGAATGGATTCACGTCTCGGGAGAGGTATTTTTCAATGCGTGCGTGTTCCAGAGACATTTGCCGTACAATCAGCTTTAAATTGGAAACGGCAGGTCAGATTCTATTACTATTATTACCACGTAACGGACATGCCGTTGCAGAGTATATATACAGAGGATCGCTTCCCTCTTTTTATTTCGTATCAAAGCAGCCAAGTGTCATCAATTTTAAATGCAATACATCCGTTCCGTTTGCTATTTGATGTCACCTTGTGTCTGTGCTCTCAACGCATGTATAGATTGATTTATTTGACGATGACAATGACCTATTTATCTGCTATATATGCGTTAAACACGATGATATCGAGTTAAAAATCTTGTTCAAAATCAAAAATCAAAATTACTGTCTATAATCACATAACCAACGGGCAATTGTAAATATTCTGACGTTTCAGAAAACCTTGTCAGACTGGCAACGCGTTTACCTGTCCCGCGTCAGTTTGGCTAGCAGCGGCCATTACAGATGCGAGGTAAGAAATCATCATAAAAAATGAGCACACTGCAAAGAAGCTTTAATGCAGATAAACGTTAAAAAACAAACCTCTAGGTATCTGCTGAAGGGCCAAGCTTTTCCTCGGTCAGCGGTGGCGGTCACATGGAGGTAAGTGCATTCGTTATTGACGGTCACGATCTATCCATAAAACCATGCATCTTTCATTGTTTGATTGCCGCTTTTTTAAACTAGGTGGTAGTGTTGCCGAAAAAACGGCCAACCATCACAGGTAAAAGTTTTATGGCTTTCGGAAAGCACTGGACGTGCTGCTGTGATGAGCTTTTATTACGCCATTAATATAGGGGGAAAGAGTAGTTACAGAGCCGGCGATTTAGTCGACGTCAACTGCACCTCGGCCGCCTCGAAACCGGCAGCCAACATCCGCTGGTTCATCAACGAAAGAAAGGTACAAACATTTCGACAGCCTTTTTCATACTGAAATCAATCGATTGTTATTATTTATAACAAAATAAAAAAATTGTGTTTAGGCCAATGCCAATTATATTCGGCAATATAAAGCCGTTTTCGGAGACGACGGGTTAGAGACGACCGTGCTCGGCTTAACTTTCGAAGTTCACGAAAGCCATTTGCAAAACGAAGGCAAACTAACGCTGCGCTGTGTGGCTTCCGTCAACTCGATACCGTCGGACAGCAGCTCTCATCACAACCAGTACCTCAGTAACAACAACAATCCACCGCCGGCAGCCTCCAGCACGGCATCGCTGGGCGGCTACGAGGTGAACGCGGGCAGGACGAGCTCGCCGGAACATTTCTACAACCCGTTGATTATAGAAACGATGTCGATGGTCTCAGAAGTTCGCTTCGAAGGTAAAACACACAATAAACATGCATCATATAGTACGTATAGCGCGATGTGCAAGATGGAGACGGTCAAGATTCACACGCACGTCACATCAGGGTCCCTGTATAGTTTTGTGATGGTTCGAAATGTTCTGATTGTTAGAGCGAAGATATTCCAATGCGAGACCGATCTAAAAATGATTCACTATAGCCATATAACTATAACGGCCGTATGCAAAACAATAATAGACTATATACAATCGGATTTTAAATGAAAATGGCTGTTCGCGAATTTGAGAAAGAGATTAACAGTGGGCCTCAACTTGGGATGAACACGGTCGGATGGCCTTAATAATTGTAGTCTACTAAGTGGTTGGACAGAGAAACGTTGCATTTGGGGGCTGTTGTTTGTTCTTCGTTTGAGAGAGTTGTACTTTTTTTTTCTTTTTTTTTTTTTTTTGGAACGGATAGAAAAACTAGGCTTTCAGCGTCTTCAAAAAGTGATAGCCTACGACTGAAAAAGAGTCTCGAGAACATTCTCTGTTTGTTTTAGACTCCATCTATTTGAAAAGCGCGCGCACTTTTGAAATTTTAAGCTGCATAGAACTGTGCGCTCAAGTGAGTCTTATCATTTGCGCGTTTCATATACGAGTATATAGATTTGAGACTAATCTCTCAACGTCGAGAACTTGTACACATTAACATATCATGCATATATATGTTGAAATTCATCAACTTTCTGAGCTCTTCTTAATCTGTAAACCGTAGTTCAATGGGATATTCTTAGCTCTGTTTTGTTTTTTTGTTTGTTTTTTTTTTTTTGGGGGGTTATTCGTTGAGGAATTACTTAGCAAAAAGGGGGAGGGGGGATTTTTAATAAGTAGATGTACATGTAAGAGGGGATCTTATAAGCAGTTGACACTTTTATCGTCCAATTCCACCTGCGTATATGCATAACTATTCCCTAATTCCATATATATAGAACGAGTAAAGACATTTATGTACATATAGCCTACACCTAGTCCTATTTGGAAAGTTGCTGAATAACTTGAAACCGTACGGAGATTCTTTCTTTGTATGCCAGTCGAAGTAAACCGCAAGATTAACGCTAATAAACGGCGCTATATAGTTTCTATATAATGTCGACTGTGTGCAAGAAAATCCGAGAACGGTATAGACACATTTATTTGCGTGCAATTTCGATTGAACATCCCTATATTTTTTGCAAAGCTTTCGTTGTGCTCTTAATTTCTTTTTTAATTGCGCCAGACCACATGTTTTGATTTTTTTAAAGAATATATTTTACCCTATTTAAGTCGGGAAAGAAAGGAATCATCGGATCGATAGAAGGACATGTTCGATTGACCGTGAGTTCGTTACTATACACACCGTCTGTACATGCCACACCAGTCTGCAGTCACGGAGGGCGTCCCTAGCGGCTAACAAATGGGCACAGCGAATCGATAACAATTAGACATGGCATACTCTTATAGATATAACTAATATCGGTCAGCATTCAGTTAGGAGACGAAGCGATGCTTAAAAACAGATGACTATCGGCGTTGATGTATCAAAATATACCGCATTTATATGCAGGCGCAATTCTGCCATACTTGAAAGGTGGCATCCATTTTTCAACAATAATGTGGTGAACATTAATTTTTGGGGTAGAGATTGTTCTCTTTGATTGTATATATATTTTTTTTTAATTGAATAACACATCAAATAAACCTCTATTTCTCTAAATTTTCATTTTCTGTTTAGCGTCTAGTGCGTCACCATTGTCGATTCAGTTTGGTTCACGCTGCTGGATGAGCCTCATTTGCGTGCTGCTGGCATCGATGGCTAATGGAATTGTTCGCCTACCTGGCTCCCTACAGGAGATCGTCTAGCGCATCGTAAACCCCCCAAAAAAAACAGCACTTGTTTTTCATCAGAAATTGTTTTGTTTTTCCTTGAAACTGCCTTGTTTTTGGCATTTGTTCTTGGTGGTTAGCCCTGGATCTCACGCGTATATACTTTTAGAAATGCATCATATCTGTTCACTCTCTCTCTCTCTCTCCCTCTCTCTATACCATCTCGATTCACAATCGTATGCATCTGCTCTATTTTACATTCACGGTTTTTATCCTGTTCGTGATCGTCTCTAGCCTTCTCCCGTCTCTCTCCCTCTTTTTCTCTTTGCTCGGCTCTTCTCTTGATAGCTGTGTTGTATCCATGTCTATCTCAATTCAATCTGTACATATACAGTACTATACAGTTCTCTGATCCTCCACAAGTTCTTGCTTCCCCAATTGATACATATATACTATATCTAAGCTCCGGAATGATTATATGCTGGAGGGCGGCGTGTGAATTTCGGTGAACGGCAAACACGCCGCGCACATATATATAAATACAACACTCCGCATTGGATACATGAAATGCAAAAATCACCAGATAGAACAAGTCCGAATTGCGGAGGGAAAATTCTCAAAGTTCAAGAGTTTAGTCTCATCATCCCTTCAGTTTCTCGTTTCAGTTTTCCTTCCTTTTTCTTTGTTTTTTTTTTTTTTGTTTGTTTTTTTAATTCATTTTTTGTTTGTTTATATTGCACTGTTGCGCTAAAAAAAAATAAATAAAATAACAAATGGTGGAAAAGAATTTCGTCATCCATCTTTTGGATATCGAGTTCGAACCTCTTCTGCTGTTCCTCGTTGTTAGTCGAGTCCCTATATACAATAAGTATTCCTATAGGTAATTAGCATTACAGCTATATATACTCGTGTAACAGACAAATGATGTCCGAAAAATGCCATATTTTACAGTCTGTTATGTTGACCATTTCATCATGTTCTGCTTATTACGAATATACGTTGTTGTATAAGAAAGCAATGTGCTCAATGATTTCTTACGTGTGGGGTATAGTGTATAGGTCGTGGTTCTCCTTGGGAGATTTCACGTAGGCCTATACATTCTTTATACGATATGAGTGTCCAGTTTCTAATGGCGTTGCTAGGAAAAACATAGAACTTTTCAAATTGGACGGTATATCTTATAAGTGGACATGTCGTCGATTAATTCATTATATGTTATACAGCAGCAATGCGGGGCAAACATTTGGGAATGGGAAGAAAGTGCTGTGGAAGGGAAACTTTACGAAAGTAGTACAGTATATACGAAAAGAGGTTGTTTTCCGTAGCCGGTTTATTCATGTATAGCAATAGAATCGCAGAAAAATTCGGTTTGCCTTATTACAAAGTATATAGTTGTTGAAAACTTTCTACTTTCGTTCGCCGTATTCCTTGATTTTTACCTGGAAATCTATTGTCAGACTGGCGTACCAACTGTCGTCGTTCCAACATCAATATACCAGCAGAACTTTTGAAATAAACAGTGCCAAGCATAGGCAAGAGATCTCATTTATATTATTTTGTAATGTGCTCTCAACATAAGAAGGAGTATAAAGTTGTTTGTTTTGTTTGTTTTTTTTTACTTAAAGGCTCCGTGTGGAAACTGAATTTTCATACCGGAATTGCCAACCCCATCTTTTACAACTTTTCTAAATGCTTGTCACTTTTGGTCGCATGATGCGTTGAATTTCGTCTGCTATGGAGTTTTAACGTGAACGATTAGGGCATTAGCAAATTTGATATTTGAGAGTATTTCAAATAAATGAGTCGGTCGTAAGTTAAAAGAACGGTATGTTATTGAAATAATTAACTTCAAAATAAAATATGTAACGTCAATTTGAATCGAGCGGATGAATCAATCGAGACTGACTTTGACTTGTTTACGTAACAACACTCTAGCAAAGCTCGCACGTTGGCCATGTACACGATTGTTGACCAATCAGCGCTATATTTACACGAACGTAATTATCGATTGCCAGTGAGTTGTGTTTTGTGTTTGTTAACGGCTGGCCTTTCTGCCACATTGCGAGTGAATTATTGAAGGCAATAAGTATAGTGAAGCACTCAAAGCCTATATGTACAACCTATATAGCAGTTAGCGATTGCGAAATGCAATTAATTCTGCCTTCAAGAACTCGGTAGCCATTTATAGTTTTCCGGTTTTAATTTGATATGCCGTAATATAACCTATCTGTAGATACTACTGCTGGAAGGGTTAAACTGTTAATCTGGTGATAATAATTTAAATACTCAAGAGCATCTTTTTGCTTGTGCTTATATGAAATCCTACTGTTTTTATGATGTCGCAAAACGTGTAGTCTACACCAAGCTGCAATGAGGTCGGATAACACAATTAACAACAGCACTCCTGTTGCAAATCCGGCAGTGTCTTCTTAAACTCTTTTTCCTATTGTCTATATTGTCAGTTAAGTATACTTTTCTTGTGGTAGTACCAATTATAAACAAAACAAAAAAAACGAGTTCTTCTTTAACACGTTGTCGTGAACTTCGTTGTTTCCAGCAGTACCTCAGCTGATCTAACATCATTCCTTTGATTAGCAGCGCGTATTTGTCACAACTTGGACGTCTGGCGTTGTTATGGAACTCTTGTACAGCTATACCATCCCTTTGACTTGTAACCTTTGATGAATCAGAGTCATCAGACCTTGCCACCTACAGTGGATGGTGTTAGTTTTGGCACGTTGGCGCATGGATCCTCATGTTGCACTTAAACCTCTCCGACACACAACGTATACAGTTTTCTTTGTGGCTATCCATCGTGCCAATTTAATTGGACTATAACATCACGTGCATGGTCGATAATGACTTGAACCCTGTTAGCTGCCGACACTTTTATCCTGATGAAGTGGTGTGAAAAACGAGAGCACCCGATGTAATATATGTGGTCGTTGTAATGTGTATATCCGGGACTTTTATCTTACTCGCACTCCTTTATGGTCGGACTCTTTTTTTTTAAATTTATTTTAAGGACCACCTTTCGTATAGCCGACATGGATGAACTGTTGATATTATGTAATGACTAAGAAGGAACGAATGAAGGTGGTACTGGCTACTGATATTTATTTGAATCTCCATAGTATATATACGTAAACCTGTAATGTAAGTACACCCTAAAGAAAATGGCGTCAGTGTGTGTCAAGGAATTATCATTGAAACACAGAAAGTTTTCTTTATTCCATCAACTGTTGCCACCACTTAGTGCCTTTCATAAAAGCTAAGTTTAAAAAAAATGGATAATGGTATTGACGAGTCATTTGAATTTGGTGAGTGATGACTTATAAAAATCTCGATGAAAGGTGTGGGGAGGGATGACGTGTTTATCACTTGACAGAACGAGGCCCTATTTTAACAAGTGTTTTGAATAGTTACATGACTGGAGAGGTAAAGTCCTTCACCGAAATTCTTCGTGACGTGTCTCTGCTAACATCGATGTCCATCTTCTTCAGCGCCCCCTCTAGTCACACCCTATGACAGTCCAAAAAAGAAGGGAACAGCGTGCTGTTTACGGCCATCCTGACAGAGATAAGGCACACGCTAAGCTTTTGTTGGTTGTGTAGAGTGATGGCTAGACAGGTCAGAACAATCCTCTTGGCTTGGTACTCTATCATCGTTTAAGTCATAAGGTACGTACTTTTAACAAATATGCTTCACCCTCCTCTTTTTAAAATCAAACGTTTTTGTTTACTTAAAAACAAATATTGACGTTTACTATTAAAGTGAACACCACTAAATAGCAACCATGTAAGTTTGTGGGTTGCTTCAGCCCTCCCAGCCAAACTATCGTGAGGTCTCATCTATAATCACGTTGGCACAGGGTGTTATAAGATCCACCCGTCCGGAGTTCTAATTCTAATGCTACTCTTTTTCAACGGGACTTCCCAGTCTTTCTTTTTGTTTGTCGTAGAATCCAAATGAAATTTTGATCTGAGGTGTGAATTTGGCATCGCCCAATGTCAGACGTTGTATAGTAACGTCGTAACTGACATATCCCAATGATGACAACTGCGTCCAAAAGAATCAGCACATGGGTTGAGCAAATTACGCAATGAAATGGTGAATTGATACCAGTTTATAGCTCGAAATAAGTAGACGCGTCGAATGAAAATGGGCAATGTTACACATTTAAAATCTGGCATGAAATCACATGTAAATTATATTATGAAGCATTCATAATTCAGAGACCACAAGTTACAAAAAAAGCGATGGGAAAGATGCATTCATGCAGATGAAAACTTGATAAACATAGACGCCATTTGTGTGGGTTGCAAATTGTGCCCATTCACTAGAATGTTTTGAGGTGAGTCAACTCGAACACAAGGAAAATTGATAACCTAGAAGAAAGAAAAATGCATAATTCTAATTTGTAATTCTACTTGTCCTCTTCCTCTTGTTGCCACTTCCCTTAAGAAAGTGGCAATAAGAGCGTCAAATATGAGATACAAAGAAATCGGCTGTCTCCGTGTCTATAAAAATAAATAATTCAGATTGGCCATTTCTGCGACATCAGAATTGCTTATTGCACGGATGACACAAAGTCCTTCCATGCCTGGTGGAACTACACGGTTCTTGAATTCTTTGTCACGTTTACCAGCTCATTTCTATTTATCTCTGCATTAAATGGAACTTACTTGACCCTTAAGAGACACGTGTATGGTTTGCAACTGAGGTTCTGGAATCAGAAGAGAATCACCGATTGTTAAGCCATAATCTTGCGATAACCTATAGATGGTGACAATAGCGGCAAAATCAGGCTTATCGCAAACACAGCAGGCCCTAAGAAAAACGAACAAAGATTCGACACTTTTAACGAATAATACTTGATAAAAACAAATTACAATGGACTTCCTCCGTCGTAAGATACCGACGCAACAACTTTGACCACGATGTATTTGTTCTTGTTGGTGCCCACCACCAAGTCTTGAAGGAAAACGCGTTTACAAGTGGAATTCGTTTTGTATGGACCCAAATCCTTAGAATTTATGCTCTGCTTGTTTTAAAAACCACATTACTATATGGGTTCCCAGTAATTGGTAAAAAAATAAATTGTTCAATATACCTTTAGAAAGCTGTTTAATTTTCTTGGCTTCAACTTTCCTTTCAAAGCCACCATTTCCTTCATGTTCAATAAAAATTTCAATGTGGAATCATATTTGAACCTAGACAATTCCCAGTCAGGTTCGAATTTCTGAGAGCGTTCTAGATTTTCCAATGCTTCCTGATACTTTTCGTCATGAAACAAGGCCTTCAAAGAAAGCAGAAGTGATAAAATATTTAATCTGCAAAAAAATTGTGTATAACTTCAAACCATGGCTTTGTTGAAACAAAGGTCAGCTGTGTTGAAATTTCTTTTGTTCATTTCATACTTTTCTGATTGTGCATAAGCAGCTAGTGCTTTATGGATGTATCCATCTGTTTAAATTGGATTGTTTGTTAACACAAAATAAAATGTAGCAATAGCATCTATCATACCACTATGGGTGCTGTAAAATGCAACAGAAAAATATGCATTTCCCAGAATGAGCCAGCTTTTCCCATCACTTGGGTCTAACTGTACAGCCTCTTTGGCCAAACTTAGACCTTCAAACAATAGTTTCTTTCTTTCTTCTGTATCTGCAACTTTGAGTTGTCTCAGAACAATTGATAAATTTCTCAATGAAACTTTGTTGCGACACTGAATCATTTTGGGATTTAAGGGATAAATTATGTTAAAGCTTGAAGAATTATTAGCTAGTAGTTATCTATATGTACCTTTTCTAGGGCACATGTGAAACAATTTTTAGCTGATGCTGTATCACCTCCTTTCCAAAAACACTCACCTATGAAAATATTAGAAAAAAAAAATTCAAATTCAATTAAATGAGAGAAGACAATTTTGTCAAAAAATTTTGTTCACAATAGTCTTTCTGCTGCAGGGAACCAGAATGATTGATAATAATACCAACCCACCCAACTCATTCCAAGCTTCGACATAGGATGGATTAAGTTTCACTGCTGAACTTAGGTAATTTTGAGCTTCACAATCATATTCTGGCATAACATTGTGTGCCCTTCCTAACAAATACTGTGGGATGGATGGATGAATGGTAGATGTCACATCTGCAACTATTTGTAAATACCAAAAGTTTCATGTTAAATCATAAATCTGAATAGTGGAAGCAAACATTACCATCAGTAAGACCAAGAGATTTTATTTTTTCAACAACCATTATCATCTCCTTTTTTACAAGGTCCCATTTTTCATTTTGAGAGGACTGTGATGATGTTGAATCATAATAATGGTCCCTCAAATAATATAGCTTTTCAACTGCTTCCTATCAGTTATGCCAATTATTAATATTCAGACACATTTCAAACATAAGAAGGAAAGAAAAGACTTGCATGTAATGAAGTTGTCATCTTGGATGTTTCACTATTGCTGTAATATTCTTCGTAATCCAGACCAATTCATTACTATCGAAACACTCTCACCAATATCAACATTTGTTGTTTACCCATAGCCTACAATTGTACACAGCTTGATTATGGGCTAAGCCTGCTAAGCACTTGATGGTTAAAGCACGATGTGACAGGGGGAGTCCCTACTGTTATACCGTTGTTCAAGGCTGTGTCGTCGTTAAAGCATGAAGTATGACCGAAGGTGCGCGTACGCTCATGTACTTTTTGCTGGAAAAGCGCATTTTTTGTTTTATTTTTATTTGTATTAATTTTTTTTTACTAGATACCTATCCTGAGCTCCTGGCTTTTAAGAAAGAGGAATGCAGGAACCTACAGCTAAACTAAACACGAGATGGCAGTTTTCAGCATGGGCTCTTCGCTCTTTGAAACAAAGCATACAAGGCTCGAATTCGTTATTCCCTTTCCCTTTCCCTTTCGGCCTTTCCCTTTATCAGAGTCACAGTTCACAGAACCCTGGTTCTATGACTCTGCCCTTATGTAAAAAACAGTCAGAGCCCAGAGACCAAGAGCTGTTCGTCAGTCTTGGGCTACTCCGTAGTACGTGCTCCATAAGACCTACTTCATGCTAGAACTCTGCGGACTGCGGTCCACACATCCAAGAGGACCTTGTTGTAGCTAATAGCACGCTAATAGGTAAAGCCAATTTGCGGGAACGTCGTCTACCGTCTTCTGGTAGAGTGTGGCTTTTAGAAGTACTCAACTAGATACCTGGCCTAGACCATACTACTACAAAAATGTTTTTATTTTAGGTCATTTTGAAAGAAATCCAATGGCATATCACTGTTATGTTTTCTTAATCTTCATCGCCGCTTTACCGTCTTCAACTGTTGTGCACGTCAACAGGGGAGACGGCAGATCGTAGTAGTGATCCACTTGATCTCTGTAGCTCAATGTGATAGTCAACATGAGTGTGAAATCCCAGCCTGGTGGGCTATCAAGTTCAAAACTTAGGAAAGCAACAACTTCCAAGATATCAGAGTATTTGCTTGGAATTGTTTTGTTTTTTGTCTTCTACACATTATCTGTATATCGTAATTTTTGCAGTGATGGATTGGAGGAGGAAATGGATGAGAAAGGAGTCATCAAAAGGTAAGTTTTGACCACGGTCCCCACTATTTTCATTTCTTTTTACTACAAAATGGTAATTTTTTTTACAGGAAGTCTAGGAATTTAAGTGAAAAGAAACGAAGAGACCAATTCAATATACTAATCAATGAGCTGTGTTCTATGGTTTGTACTGGGAAAAGAAAAATGGATAAATCAACTATTCTTAAATCTGCCATATCATTCATTCGCAATCACAATCGTAAGAAATATTCTCTATAGTTTTAATCAAACATTTGAAAGGTTTTTAGTTTTCGTTATCTCTCTATTTTGTTTGCAGAAGCTACAATGCAGTCTAATTGCCAAGAAGCTGTTCAAGAAGATTGGAAACCATCATTTTTGTCTAATGAAGAATTTACACATTTAATGTTAGAGGTAATATGTTCAACTTTTATTATTTTTGAGTGGGTTAAAAAAATCTCATGCAATCAGGCCCTGGATGAGTTTATTATTGTGTTTTCCTCTACCGGGAAGATCTTGTATGTTTCGGAAAACATAACGTGCCTTTTGGGGCACAGTCCTGTAAGTTGCTGGATTTTCTACAAAATATTTTAGTTCATATGTTCTTTATTGTTTTTTTTTTTTTCCTTTTACTACTTAGAATGACTTGATAGGCTCTTCCCTTTCGGATCTGGTCTGGGAAGAAGAGAAAATTGTAGTAGAATCTTTACTTGGCTCGT
This sequence comes from Daphnia magna, assembly GCF_020631705.1. Taxonomy (NCBI): domain Eukaryota; kingdom Metazoa; phylum Arthropoda; class Branchiopoda; order Diplostraca; family Daphniidae; genus Daphnia; species Daphnia magna. Next base: position 297,381 of record NW_025533123.1, read on the forward strand.
GGGGGGCTGAACATGAAAACAGTCAAGGAGGCGGGAATAAGGGTAAGTTTCTTGTGTTCACATTTGCTGAAATAAAATTAAGACTATGCCTAACTAGCGTTTAAAATTACAGAAAATCATATTAGTTTGAGTTGTCACCTACGTCGAGGAAATGTTGTCGATTCCAACGCAGAGGGCTCCAGTTATGAATTGGTGTTTTTCTCGGGTTATTATCGTGTCCAAGGCAACCCTGACAGTATGTCCAGTAAACTTTATAATTTAATAATAATAATTCTTTCTTTTAAAGACTGTTTATTTTTTATTAAAATTTAAAGTATCTTCAATGTCCCGAGTGTCGTCTTCCTGGGGAGAGGACAGCAAGGAAAGCACGAATTTTGGCGATGCATTATCTCAATATAACGGGTATCGCAGCAAACTTCGCTTGTTCTTATAATTAACCTTTTATTTGCATATAGTAAATTTTTTGAACTGCAATTCCCGATATATTTAATGTGCCCTTTTTTCTTTTAAGATTGGTTTTCGTCGCCAGTGCCCGTTTACAGACCCCCCAGCTTTCTGTTGAAATGTCTATCGTAGATGTTTCCAAGAGTGAATTTACATCGAGACACAGCCTAGAATGGAAATTTCTGTTTCTTGATCATCGGTATCGTTTTAGAAATTTCTTTCAGTTTGACCGAATGGTAATCATTTATATTCATTTTAACAGGGGGCCTCCAATCATAGGTTATCTTCCTTTTGAAGTTCTCGGGACATCGGGTTACGATTACTACCACGTTGACGACCTCGAGAAAGTTTCTACCTGTCATGAAGCCCGTACGTATAACATCAAATTAAATCAGTGATGAGAAAGAGGGGTTGAAGCGTATCAACTCGTTCTAGTAATGTTTGAAAACTTTGTCAACACGCATGTATGTAGGAACTGGCACGTGATAACGTTGCCAACGGCTAGGGTTTAATAAAACCCCGGCATTTTTGTCAACAGTTTTGAGAAATTGAGATAATGGCAACATATTCCACGTTCTTGATCTTTTGTATGAAACATGATTATCTAATATTTGAAGCTGCGTGTGTAGATCTAAGGGTTAAAAACGACTACGTGATGAATTTCACGTGCGCTTGTTTTTATTTCGCGTTTCCTTAGTAATGCAGAAGGGGGAAGTTACTTCTTGCTGTTACCGTTTCCTGACCAAAGGTCAACAGTGGATTTGGTTACAGACTAAATATTACATCACATATCATCAATGGTATTCCAAACCTGAATTTATAGTCTGCTCGCATCGAGTTATAAGGTATAAAGAAGTGCAAAATTTCTAGGTTTTCAATGTGCATTAGGAAGTAAGATTTTTATTTTTTATATTTTAGGCATAGTCAAGTTAATGGACGTACGCTAAGAGCAGAAAGTGGAGAAGGTGATCGCATTCCTTCGACGGCCAACGTATCCAAACCGTTAAAATCTGAAAAAGTGGGTTCATATCTAGGAAAAAATGCAAAATCTGATGACAGGAATGTTTTTCAAGAAGATACTAAAAGACATCCGAAAAGAAACGTTTTTGGAAATCAATCAGTATTTCATTTTTCATCTTAAAAAAAAATCGAAAAAAAAATTATATTGCATAAATTTTAACTAGAATCGTGATCGCATTAAAAGTAATAGACATGCTTTTACTCAGAATTTACGGCAACAGCAAACACATTCTTCGACAAGGTTGGTGTTCATTTACCTGTTGGTTACTTTCAAATGGATTTTATCATTAGTCTTTGCTAATCGCAGTGATCTTCAGCCACCCGAGAGTCCAAGTGGAGAATCGACTATACTGAGACCGCCGCCGTTACCTATCGCTGAACCCATGTCGCAACATGTGCGTCATCCATCGGGATCTTCACGAGTTGGAACTGCCTTATCGGATGCCGGATCGATTTCTAGTTCGGGTTCGTTTCAATCGGCAGCGTCCATGCAATCAGACCAGTCTATGCATTCGATACATAGCCATAGCTCCATGCAGTCTGTTCATGGTCAACAAGCACACCAAGGAACGTCCTCTTTTCGTTCCGCCAACCAATCATGTTCTGGTAATGAGGAATATATTATTCGACATTGCTAATATTTCTTAGTTTATTTACAATGAGAAAAAAAAAATCTTACAATTATCAATAATTTGTCAAGTGCACAGCTGTGTTAATACGAATCATAATCATCAAAATAAGCAACCAGAAGCCCTGTTTCTTAGCCAACACGGAATTTCTCCTGCAAACAGTATGCAAATTAGCAATTCAAATCAGCAAATTCACACCCAGTCAAGGTAAGCCCCCTTTTTAAAAGTATTCAATTACATTTGTGTTACTGTTGAATCTTATAGAATGGGAGAAGTGCAGTCCAATTTTTCGCCATCAACTCCAATTTCTTCTGCTACGATATCAAATGCTGGGCATAGGTTCCTACAACCGCGCGTTAACAGCGGATCTTCTGTGAGACGCGTGTTTTCGCCTGGTAGCGTCCCGGCTACGGTGACTTCGGCTAATCCAGTTTCGAGTAGCGGGCCATCTTTTACATATCAATCGGTTGCGATCGGAATGGAGACTTCTGGAGTCACAGTCCCTGTTCAAAGAATCATAGAAGGGC